>NC_069499.1:95313298-95613298 GCF_027579735.1 Bombina bombina
GTCGGGTAAGCACGCAAGCGATAACTTTTTACCTTCAACTTGTAATACGATCGCAACCCGACGCATGCAAAAAGCTTACTTCTAGAGCAGTTAACGCTCTACTTGTAATCTGGCCCTAAAAGTTCAAAAATCAAAAGTATGTTGTGACCTCATAGCAAAAACCCACACCATTTACCCCTAAACATCCACAACTCTATCTTAAAAAACCCCCACACCATTTCATTTACCCCTTAACCCCCACAGCCCTAGCTAAAAAAAATCCTACTCTATTTAGACCTAACTTTTAACTTCCAAGACCCCTAATTTAACATTAAAAAATAACTTAAATTAAAAAAAAAAAAAAAATCGCTACAAAAAAAAAAATGCTTACCTGACAGATTTATTTCTTTCATGATGGTGAAAGTCCACAAGCCTGTGGGATTAAAGTCCAGTCCTACAGGAGAAGGCAAAACACCACACAACAGAGCTTTGATTCCTCCCACCTTTTCATGATTCCTTAGTCATACATATGGCCAAGAGAAAAGAGAAAATAAGAAAAACTAAATTTATGCTTACCTGATAAATTATTTTCTTTCCTAGCAGGCAGAGTCCACGACTTAATTCATTACTGTTAGGAACGAAAATAGATATAGTCCTTTAATGAGTATTTTCCCTTCAAGACAGGACTGGGGTTAATTGAGTAGCCATGAAATCCTCTCAGTGAGAGTTGTGGTGAAAGTTAGCTACTGGATGTCGCTTTTCTTTCCAAAGGCAGGGAGAGTCCACAACTTCTTTCATTACTGTTGGGATTCCAATACCCAAGCTAGAGAGGACACAGAATGAAACAAACGGGAGGGAAATAGCTAGGCAGACCTAATCTGAAGGCACCACCACTTTGTAACACCTTTCTCCCAAAAGCCGCCTCAGCTGAGGCAAAAACCTCCAACTAGTATAATTTAGAAAAAATATGTAAAGAGGACCAAGTAGCAGCCTTACAAATCTGCTCCATATAAGCTTTGTTCCTAAAAAACCCAAGAAGAGGATACTGTCTTAGGAGAATGAGCCATAATCCTCTCAGGAGGCTGTTGGCCAGCCTCCTCATAGGCCAAATGGAGATACTTCTCAGCCAAAACGGAAGGGTAGTCGCAGTGGCTTTCTGGCCCATGTGCTTACCAGCATACAACACAAACCAGGAGGTAGACTGTCTGAAATCCTTGGTTGCATGAAGATAGAACTTCAGAGCACACACAACATACAGATTGAGGAGCAAAACGTTCCTTCTGAGAAGAGTAATTAGGACAAAAGGAAAGAACAACAATCTGCTGATTGATATAGCGATCAGAGACCACTATAGGCAGAAAAACCTAATCTGGTACGTAAAAACGCCTTATCCGCATGGAACACAAGATAAGGAGGATGACATTGTAAAGCTTTAAACTCTGCAAGCAGAGGCAATAGCCAACAAAAACAAAACCTTCCAGACAAAAGCTTAAGGTCAGCAGAATGCATAGAGGGGTAGTTATCAAGCCGTCTACTTTACCTGCCTTCGCCAGTTCAATACGCCCGCCTAAGCTCGCCTACCATCGCCGCTGCGGACCTGCAAAATTTTGCCTAAGTTATCAAAAAAGCTGTCAAAAAGCTGCGCACCAAGTACGGGGCGATGAGCAGCGGACTGTGATAGTTATCACTCATCCGATCTTGCTGCTCTTCGGCTTTTTGACAGCTTTATTGCTAGCCTGTCACTAAACACCCACACTAACTACACTGTACTACCCCCTATACCGGCGACCCCGGAGCACCCCGCAACTAAATAAAGTTAGTAACCTCTAAACCGCCGCTCCTAGACCCCGCCACAACTCTTATAAATGTATTAACCCCTAAACTGCCGCTCCTGGACACCGCCGCCACCTACATTATACCTAGTAACCCCTATCCTGCCACCCCTATACCGCTGCCCTCTATAATAAAGTTATTAACCCCTATCCTGCTGATCCCGGACCTCGCCGCAACTAAATAAATAGTTTAACCCCTAAACCGCCGCTCCCAGACCCCGCCGCAACCTATATTAAACTTATTAACCCCTAATCTGCCCCCCTACACCGTCGCCACCTATAATAAATTTATTAACCCCTATCCTGCCCCCCCTACACCGCCACCACTGTAATAAAATGATTAACCCCTAAACCTAAGTCTAACACTAACCCTAACACCCCCTAACTTAAATATTAATTAAAAAAATCTAAATAATATTTCTCTTATTAACTAACTTAATCCTATTTAAAACTAAATACTTACCTATAAACCCTAATATAGCTACAATATAAATAATAATTATATTGTAGCTATCTTAGGATTTATTTTTATTTTACAGGCAACTTTCAATTTATTTTAACTAGGTACAATAGCTATTAAATAGTTATTAAATATTTAATAGCTACCTAGTAAAATAAAGAGAAATTAACTTGTAAAATAAAAACTAACCTAAGTTACAATTACACCTAACACTACACTATACTTTAATAAATTAATCCTATTTAAAACTAAATACTTACCTGTAAAATAAACCCTAAGATAGCTACAATATAATTAATAATTACATTGTAGCTATTTTAGGATTTATATTTATTTTACAGGTAACTTTGTATTTATTTTAACTAGTTAGAATAGTTATTAAATAGTTATTAACTATTTAATAACTAACTAGCTAAAAGAAATACAAAATTACCTGTAAAATAAATCCTAACCTAAGTTACAATTAAACCTAACACTACACTATCATTAAATTAATTAAATAAATTACCTACAAATAACTACAATTAAATACAATTAAATAAACTAACTAAAGTACAAAAAATAAAAAAAGCTAAGTTACAAACATTTAAAAAATATTACAACAATTTTAAGCTACTTACACCTACTCTAAGCCCCCTAATAAAATAACAAAGCCCCCCAAAATAAAAAAATTCCCTACCCTATTCTAAATTAAAAAGTTCAAAGCTCTTTTACCTTACCAGCCCTTAAAAGGGCCTTTTGCGGGGCATGCCCCAAAGAAAACAGCTCTTTTGCCTGTAAAAGAAAAATACAACCCCCCCAACATTAAAACCCACCACCCACATACCCCTAATCTAACCCAAACACCCCTTAAAAAAACCTAACACTACCCCCCTGAAGATCATCCTACCTTGAGTCGTCTTCAGCCAACCGACCATCGATGGAACCGAAGAGGAGATCCGGAGCGGCAGAAGTCATCATCCAAGGGGCGCTGAAGAAATCTTCTATCTGATAGAAGTCATCATCCAGGCGGCACTGAAGAAGTCTGTCATCCCAGCGATGTCATCTTCCAAGCGGCGTCTTCAATCTTCATCCATCTGGAGCGGAGCGGAGCCATCTTCAGACGAGCCGACGCGGAGCCATCCTCTTCTTCCCGATGACTACCGACGAATGGATATTCCTTTAAGGGACGTCATCCAAGATGGCGTCCCTTCAATTCCGATTTGCTGATAGGATTCAGCCAATCGGAATTAAGGTAGGAAAAATCTGATTGGCTGATTGAATCAGCCAATCAGATTGAAGTTCAGCCAATCAGATTGAGCTCGCATTCTGTTAGCTGTTCCGATCATACCCCCCCCAACATTACAACCCACCACCCACATACCCCTAATCTGATCGGAACAGCCAATAGAATGCAAGCTCAATCTGATTGGCTGATCCAATCAGCCAATCGGATTGAACTTGAATCTGATTGGCTGATTCCATCAGCCAATCAGATTTTTCCTACCTTAATTCCGATTGGCTGATAGAATCCTATCAGCCAATCGGAAATTCGAGGGACGCCATCTTGGATGACGTCCCTTAAAGGAACCTTCATTCTTCAGTTGGACGTCGGAAGAAGAGGATGGATCCGCGCTGGAGGTCTTCAAGATGGAGCCGTTCGTCATTGGATGAAGATAGAAGATGCCTCTTGGATCAAGATGGTTGCCGGTCCGGATCTACTCTTCTTCCCGGATAGGATGAAGACTTTGGAGCCTCTTCTGGACCTCTTCAGCCGCTTGATAGAAGACTTCAGCCGGATTATGGATCGCCAGCCCCCGCTTGGGCTTGGATGAAGACTTCAGAGGACGGATCGGTGAACCTGGTATGGTGAAGATAAGGTAGGAAGATCTTCAGGGGCTTAGTGTTAGGTTTATTTAAGGGGGGTTTGGGTTAGATTAGGGGTATGTGGGTGGTGGGTTGTAATGTTGGGGGGGGTATTGTATGTTTTTTTTACAGGCAAAAGAGCTGAATTATTTGGGGCATGCCCCGCAAATGGCCCTTTTCAGGGCTGGTAAGGTAAAAGAGCTTTGAACTTTTTTAATTTAGAATAGGGTAGGGCATTTTTTTATTTTGGGGGTCTTTGTTATTTTATTAGGGGGCTTAGAGTAGGTGTAATTAGTTTAAAATTGTTGTAATATTTTTCTAATGTTTGTAAATATTTTTTTATTTTTTGCAACTTAGTTCTTTTTTATTTTTGTACTTTAGTTAGTTTATTTAATTGTAGTTATTTGTAGGTATTGTATTTAATTAGTTTATTGATAGTGTAGTGTTAGGTTTAATTGTAACTTAGGTTAGGATTTATTTTACAGGTAATTTTGTAATTATTTTAACTATTTCTTCTTAACTATTTAATAGCTATTGTACCTGGTTAAAATAAATACAAAGTTGCCTGTAAAATAAATATTAATCCTAAAATAGCTACAATATAATTATTATTTATATTGTAGCTATATTAGGGTTTATTTTACAGGTAAGTATTTATCTTTAAATAGGAATAATAGATTTAATAAGAGTTAATTTATTTTGTTAGATTTAAATTATATTTAATTTAGGGGGGTGTTAGTGTTAGGGTTAGACTTAGCTTTAGGGGTTAATCCATTTATTATAGTAGCGGCGAGATCCGGTCGGCAGATTAGGGGTTAATAATTGAAGTTAGGTGTCGGCGATGTTAGGGAGGGCAGATTAGGGGTTAATCCTATTTCTTATAGGGTTAGTGAGGCGGGAGTGAGGCGGATTAGGGGTTAATAACTTTATTATAATAGCGGTGAGGTGCGGTCGGCAGATTAGAGGTTAATTATTGTAGGTAGCTGGCGGCGACGTTGTGGGGGGCAGATTAGGGGTTAATAAATATAATATAGGGGTCGGCAGTGTTAGGGGCAGCAGATTAGGGGTACATAGGGATAATGTAGGTGGCGGCGGTGTAGGGAGCGGCAGATTAGGGGTTAAAAATAATATGCAGGGGTCAGCGATAGCGGGGGTGGCAGATTAGGGGTTAATAAGTGTAAGGTTAGGGGTGTTTAGACTCGGGGTACATGTTAGGGTGTTAGGTGCAGACATAGGAAGTGTTTCCCCATAGGAAACAATGGGGCCGCGTTAGGAGCTGAACGCTGCTTTTTTGCAGGTGTTAGGTTTTTTTTCAGCTCAAACTGTCCCATTGTTTCCTATGGGGGAATCGTGCACGAGCACGTTTTTGAAGCTGGCCGCGTCCGTAAGCACCGCTGGTATTTAGAGTTGCAGTTGCAGTAAATATGCTATACGCTCCTTTTTTGGAGCCTAACGCAGCCCTTCTGTGAACTCTAAATACCAGCGGTATTTAAAAGGTGCGGCCAGAAAAAAGCACGCGTAGCTAACGCACCCCTTTGGCCGCAAAACTCTAAATCTAGGCGTAAGGGTTTATTTTACAGGTAAGTATTTAGTTTTAAATAGGAATAATTTATTAAAGTATAGTGTAGTGTTAGGTTTAATTGTAACTTAGTTAGTTTTTATTTTACCGGTAAATTTCTCTTTATTTTAACTTGGTAGCTATTAAATAGTTAATAACTATTTAATAGCTATTGTACCTAGTTAAAATAAATTGAAATTTGCCTGTAAAATAAAAATAAATCCTAAGATAGCTACAATATAATTATTATTTATATTGTAGCTATATCAGGGTTTATTTTAAAGGTAAGTATTTAGTTTTAAATAGGATTCATTTAGTTAAAAAGAGTTAAATTTATTTTTATTTATTTAATTAATATTTAAGTTAGGGGGGTGTTAGGGTTAGTGTTAGACTTAGGTTTAGGAGTTAATCATTTTATTACAGTGGCGGCGGTGTAGGGGGGGCAGGATAGGGGTTAATAAATTTATTAGAGGTGGCGACGGTGTAGGGGGGGCAGATTAGGGGTTAATAAGTTTAATATAGGTTGCGGCGGGGTCCGGGAGCGGCGGTTTAGGGGTTAAACTATTTCTTTAGGTGCTGCGAGGTACGGGATCGGCAGGATAGGGGTTAATAACTTAATTATAGGTGGCGGCGGTATAGGGGGGGGCAGGATAGGGGTTACTAGGTATAATGTAGGTGGCGGCGGGGTCCGGGGGCGGCGGTTTAGGTGTTAATACATTTATAAGAGTTGCGGCGGGGCCTAGGAGCGGCGGTTTAGGGGTTACTAACTTTATTTAGTTGCGGGGGGCTCCGTATAGGGGGTTAACATGTTTAATATAGTTGCGGCGGGGTCCGGGAGCGGCGGTTTAGGGGTTAACATATTTAGTATAGCTTGCGGTGGGCTCCGGGAGCGGCGGTTTAGGTGGGAATAACTTTATTTAGTGGCGGCAGTGTAGGGGGGCAGATTAGGGGTGTTTAGACTCGGGGTACATGTTAGGGTGTTAGGTGCAGACATCTCCCATAGGAATCAATGGGATGTCTGGCAGCAGCGAACATGAACTTTCGCTATGGTCAGACTCCCATTGATTCCTATGGGATCCGCCGCCTCCAGGGCAGGGGATTGAAAACCAGGTACGCTGGGCCGGAAAAGTGCCGAGCGTACCTGCTAGTTTTTTGATAACTACCAAAAGTAGTCAGATTGTGCCGCACTTGTGTGCGGAACATCTGGAGTGACATAAGAATCGATCTGTGTCGGACTGAGTCCGGCGGATCGAAGCTTACGTCACAAAATTCTACTTTTGCCGGTGTCTAGGGCTTGATAACTAAGGCGAATCAGCCTCGCCTCAAATACGCTGCAGAATTCCTGCGTATTTGAGGTAGACGGCTTGATAACTACCCCCCATAGGCTCAACTAGAGCTAGTTGCACAACACAAAGCACATGACTAAGACTCCAAGGGAGAGAAACAGGTGAATCTAAACAAAGCCTGAACAAAGGAACACAGAAAGAGCAGAGATCTGACCCTTGAGAGAACTGTCCGACAACCCTTTCTCTAAACCATCCTGGGGAAAAATCAGAATTCGAGGGACCCTCACTTGATCCAAGGGAAACTTCATACCCTAGGAGTATGTTATCAAAGTTCCACCGGAGCGAAAATAATTAGCTGCTAGTTGCCCAAAAGCAAGGTCAGAGTGCTCGTCTAATAGCTTGGAATTTGCACGCCAAAGAACACTGACTGCATAACATAACACTGCAGCCAACAACAGTAATAAACAGTACACCAATCACACATATTTTTATGTCACGTTTAGACAACAAGCCATGGGGGCAAGGGATACAGGGACTCACTGTTAGAAGTCTTCATCTGCTACATGCAGTCTTCTCACCAGTCTCAGGTCTGACAGTAGTAATCTTCATCCTGACAGGGACCTGTTACATAAGGAAAGCAGTGTAAACCTAACACTGGTTGACTGAGAGGGTGTTAGCACCTAAGAACTGGAGGAGGACAGAGAACGTTCCCTGCGACATCCAGTAGCTAACTTTCACCACAACTCTCACTGAGAGAGAGAGTGATAGGTAAGAAGTAATAGTGGACAGATAAATTAAGGTTTTACATGTAGAGAAAACAAGTTAGTGACTGTGTTTGACTAAAACAGTACAGGAGATATTTCTTTGTATAACTTTCCCTGTTCCCATATGAAATATCTAATTGCATAAACCTAACTAAACAGTTGAACATGGGTATAGTGATAATAAGGGATCTGTTGGCTCGCAAGAGTAAAACTGTGATACACCTTTAAGGTGCATCCCGCCCTGAATAGGGAACCTCCCTTTAAAAGGGGTTGGGTGCTGATCATCAGTGCCTGAAAATTTTGTTCCTTACTTGCAAAGCTCATTCTAAGCTAATGTTCGTTCTGTTACATATTGTTCTACTTCTAAGCTATTTACTCTGATATCTACCTCCTGGGACTTTCACTCTGCATTCTAAACAGTGATTAAGTTTACTGTTTAGTAAATTCTACTCTTCGTTGAGAGTATTATTCCGGACTTCTTCTCTCCCCGGCCAGGGACAGCCGGATCTACTTTCACCACCGCGACCGGAAGTCGCACTCACACCGAAGCCTTTGGAGCATCAGGTACGCTACTCCGTAGCTCAGCACCGCTTCAGAGTAATTCTCTTATCTTGCCTCTAACGTGAAGTGCTATACTACGCTTCTGTGTTCTCTAGTGCTGCCTGTCTTTACATTTGATATATATTCACTGATCGAGTGCTTTCTGGCTGTATTATTTGGATGAATGGACTTGTACATATTTTAAAGCTGACTGTGTGTGAGTGCGTGAAGACTAAAGGGGACTTTATCCTGTGATATTACAACAATTGTCTCAAGAACTGCCTCAGTAAACTACTTAAAGTTTCTATATACTTCTCATGGTTATTCAGTGTAAACCCAGTCTGCTTGCATTGATTATTCACATTGATATTCATCTAAAAATAAACTGACTCACAATTGGAGTAAGCAGGTTATTACAAGAATTGATCTCCTGTTTATTTTCCTAAAGAGTTACAATTCCAATATTTAACACGCTTCTAACCAAAATCATCACATAATTTTCAGGCCACAAGTGTTAATTGGAATTGTGACTAAACATGACCCCTGAGGAAATAGAAACCCAATTTAACAGCATAGAACAAAAGCTTGATTATTTGGCTCATGCTTTAACTGAGGTACAAGCAGAAAATCTAGCCATTAAGACTGTACTTAAAGATTATATGGCTGCTAAAAGCAGTGAGGTACCTGAACCACATATACAGTACCCTCAACCTTTCTCTGGTAAGAGACAAGAGTTTAGGGATTTTAAGACGGCCTGTCACTTGCTTTTTTCTCTGCGCCCACGCACATACCACTCAAACCGTATAAAGGTTTGCACTACCATATCCTTTTTACAAGGAGAGCCTAGGACATGGGCAAATAGGGATTACGAAAACAACGATCCCATACTGGATTCCTTGCAAGATTTTTTCCAGGCTATGGCTAATCTATATGAGGACCCAGACACACAATTCCTAGCAGAAACAAAACTGCGCTCCTTAAAACAAGGGAAGCGGACAGTGGAGGAGTATACTACTGATTTCCAGATGTGGGCAGTAGACTCCCAATGGAACCAAATCAGCTTAAAAAATCAGTTTAGGCTGGGCCTGTCTGAGACTCTGAAAGATGAGCTCTCTAGACAGGAACTACCAGATAGTCTCTCAGGACTTATAAAACTGAGTACAGCAATCGATAGAAGGATCAGAGAGAGGCGTGCAGAGAAGGCCTCATATGATTATACACCAAAAAGATCAATCACTTACGCCACCCACACAGAGAAATCCACCACCAGCCCCATGCCCATGGAGATCGGATTTATAAAAGGTCCTCTCTCAGAGGAAGAAAAAACAAGGAGAAGACTGGAAAACTTGTGTCTATATTGTGGAAAAAAGGAGCATATTGTTTCTAATTGTCCACTTCTTCAAAGACAAAGGAAGGGTAAGCGAAATAAAACTTTTAGCATTTACCATATAACAGAAAATGTACAATTGACTTTGGTTCTCTCTTTACAGTGGGATCAGGAAAATATCCAGTGCAGGGCGTTGATTGATTCTGGTGCTTCCGGAAATTATATTGATTCATTATATGTTGTAAATAATAAAATCCCCCTTGTGTGCAAGCAAAACCCTGTCTATGTCAAATCTATTGATGGAACCTTAATCAAAAGGGGTCCAATCACACATCAAACCATACCACTTCTAACCACAATAAAAGAAGGACACACTGAGTATGTCAGCTATGACGTCATACCCATTGCCCTTCATACTATCATTTTAGGGTATTCTTGGCTGCAAAAACACAATCCAGAAATAGATTGGGAACATTCACAAATTAAGTTAAAATCTAACTATTGCTTAGCTACTTGCTTTCCTCAGAGTGTTATTTCCATCTCTGCTGTGATGGAGGTAGTCCCAGAACTCTATCAGGATTTGGCAGAGGTATTTAATCTCGTGGAGGCAGAAAATCTGCCTCCGCATAGGACCTTTGACTGCCCTATAGATCTCATCCCAGGGGCGGTAATACCCCATGGGAAAATTTACCCTCTATCTCAAAGTGAACTAACATTTTTAAGATCTTATCTGGATGATAATTTAAGAAAAGGGTTTATATCACATTCTACATCCCCTGCAGCTGCAGGGATGTTTTTGGTAAAAAATAAAGATGACACATTGAGACCAATAATTGATTATAGAGCTTTGAATGCTGTAACTGTCAAAAATAGATACCCACTCCCATTAATACCTGAATTAATAGAACGTCTAAAGGGTGCCACGGTATACACAAAATTAGACCTAAAAGGAGCATATAATCTCATACGTATAAAGGAGGGAGACGAATGGAAGACCGCTTTTCGCACTAGGTATGGTCTCTTCCAGTATAACGTCATGCCGTTTGGTCTCAGTAACGCCCCGGCGATGTTTCAGCATTTTATAAATGAAATCTTTCACGATCTAATGGATACATGCGTTATTATTTATTTAGACGATATATTGATCTATTCTAAGACACAGCAGAAACAAGAAAAACATGTAAGATGGGTTATAACGAGGTTGAAAGAACATAAATTGTACGCTAGAAAAGAAAAGTGTCTGTTTCACGTTAATAAAATTTAATTTTTAGGGTATATTATTACCCCGGATCAGATACAAATGGATCCTGAAAAGATTTTGGCAGTAATGCAATAGCCAATACCCTCTACCATACGTGCACTTCAAAGATTCATAGGTTTTGCTAACTATTATCGAAAATTCATTAATAATTTTTCTGATATAGTTAAACCTTTAACCCAACTTACGAGCAAAAAGCAAAGATTTAAATGGACTGAAGAAGCGCAGAGAGCATTTGATGTTTTAAAACAAAACTTTAGTTCAGCCCCTTTATTGCATATGCCAGATCCACAGTTACAATACGTTTTGGAGGTGGATGCTTCTACTTCAGGAATTGGGGCTGTTCTGTGCCAATATAACAAGGAAAAAACAGTGATATCACCTGTTGTCTACTACTCTAGAAGGTTCACCTCTTCAGAGAATAACTATGGAATAGGTGACAAGGAATTACTGGCTATAAAGGTATCACTAGAACAGTGGAGACATTTATTGGAAGGCACTAATGAGCATTTTATAATCTATACCGACCACAAGAACCTCCAATATCTCCAGCAAAGTAAAACTTTATCAGCAAGACAAATGAGATGGTCATTGTTCTTAGACAGGTTTGATTTCTTGATAACCTACAGACCTGGGATATTAAACACAAAGGCTGATGCACTCTCACGATTTCACGAGCAAACTCCTGTAGAAACTCTAAATCCTATTATTCCTCTTGAAAAATTCATAGGTATCTTAACACCTATTGAGGTAAGAATCAAGCAGGCCTTAAAGAAAGAACCTATTCTACCCAAGTCTTGTATTAAAGATACTAAGACCGGATTATTCTATCATAAAACCAAACTGTATGTGCCTACCACTATAAGGAAACAAGTTCTCCATCGCACCCACGACATACCTTTTGCAGGTCATAGCGGTATACAAAAAACTATAGAAAGAACTAGAAGAGCATTTTGGTGGCCCCAAATGGATCAGTCCATACATAAGTATGTTCAATCTTGTGACACTTGCGCTAGAAATAAAATAGACCATAAAGGTCCGGTAGGACTCCTATCTCCTCTGCCTGTTCCTGATAGACCCTGGGAAACTATATCTATGGATTTCATAGTAGAATTACCCAAATCCCAACATTACAACACCATTTTAGTAGTAGTGGATCACCTAACTAAGTTAGGACACTTTATACCGTTAAAAGGGTTACCATCAGCCTATACTACTGCTAACACTTTTATAACTCATATAGTGAAATTACACGGGTTACCCAATAATATAATAACTGACAGGGGTACACAGTTTACTTCATCTTTTTGGAGGTCTCTATGTAAAAGATTACACATAAACCCTAAGTTTTCTACTGCTTTCCACCCCCAGACTAACGGGTTAACTGAAAGATTGAATCAAACCTTGGAGCAGTATTTGCGCTGCTATATAACTCACCAACAGGATGATTGGGTGACCTATCTCCCCATGGCAGAATTCTCTTATAACAACTCTGTTTCATCCACTACCAAGGTATCAACTTTCTACGCAACGTATTGTTTTCATCCCACAACCATATCGTTATCCAATATCGAAGTGAATTCCCCTGCAGCAATTGATTATTCCACTCAATTACAAGAACGATTAGATACAGTGAAGTTACACCTCTCTGAAGCAAAGACCTCACAAAAACTTTATTATGATCTACATCACAGATCTGCCCCTAAGTATCAGGTGGGGGACAAAGTTTTATTATCCACGAAACATCTTAGGTTACGTGTACCCACAAAGAAACTGGCTAATCAGTTTTTAGGTCCTTTTGTCATTGATAAAATATTGAATCCCTCGACTGTGCAGTTAAAGTTACCAGCGCATTACAAGTTTCATCCAACATTTCATGTGTCTCTTGTAAAACCATACCATGCATCTAACGTCTCAATCACACAGGAAACTAATCCTATCCTGGTAGATAACCAAGAAGAATTTGAGATCGAGAAAATACTGGATTCTAGAATGAGGGGTGGTCAATTGGAATATTATTTGAAGTGGAAAGGCTTTGGTCCTGAGGAGAACACTTGAACAAGGGACACTGAGGTTCACGCTCCTCGTCTTATTCGTGCTTTCCATCGTCGTTATCCTCTTAAAGCTTCTTCCACTGGTTGAGGGGGAGCTTTGAAGGGGGGAGTGTGTGATACACCTTTAAGGTGCATCCCGCCCTGAATAGGGAACCTCCCTTTAAAAGGGGTTGGGTGCTGATCATCAGTGCCTGAAAATTTTGTTCCTTACTTGCAAAGCTCATTCTAAGCTAATGTTCGTTCTGTTACATATTGTTCTACTTCTAAGCTATTTACTCTGATATCTACCTCCTGGGACTTTCACTCTGCATTCTAAACAGTGATTAGGTTTACTGTTTAGTAAATTCTACTCTTCGTTGAGAGTATTATTCCGGACTTCTTCTCTCCCCGGCCAGGGACAGCCGGATCTACTTTCACCACAGCGACCGGAAGTCGCACTCGCACCGAAGCCTTTGGAGCATCAGGTACGCTACTCCGTAGCTCAGCACCGCTTCAGAGTAATTCTCTTATCTTGCCTCTAACGTGAAGTGCTATACTACGCTTCTGTGTTCTCTAGTGCTGCCTGTCTTTACATTTGATATATATTCACTGATCGAGTGCTTTCTGGCTGTATTATTTGGATGAATGGACTTGTACATATTTTAAAGCTGACTGTGTGTGAGTGCGTGAAGACTAAAGGGGACTTTATCCTGTGATATTACAACAATTGTCTCAAGAACTGCCTCAGTAAACTACTTAAAGTTTCTATATACTTCTCATGGTTATTCAGTGTAAACCCAGTCTGCTTGCATTGATTATTCACATTGATATTCATCTAAAAATAAACTGACTCACAATTGGAGTAAGCAGGTTATTACAAGAATTGATCTCCTGTTTATTTTCCTAAAGAGTTACAATTCCAATATTTAACACGCTTCTAACCAAAATCATCACAAAAACTGTCTGTAGAAATTGTTTTAAATAAGATGAAGAATGAACCCTAACTTAAAACTATATGAAGATAAAACAGAAAAGGACTTAAGGCACAACTTTACAACTTAGAACAGTGACTCTATAGTGTTACCGATATCTTCAAAGTTGATTTATAGCAAATATTTGGTCAGCCACAGGGTTTTGTTTGCAAGTAGGGTACAGGTTTAAGTGTTCCATAGAGGCTTCCCTGCCGAAGATGAGTAGAAGAGAAATTCAAAAGTCTCAGGTTAGGTACCTCTAATAGTTCTCCAGAAGGGTTTTGAGCCGCTTACTTAGTATGTACTTTATAGAAATCTACAGCGTGCCAAACGAGAGTGTCCTTTTTTTCACCCGGAGAGATAGTTTTAGGTTAGAAGTGAGTCTCTCCAGGGTCTGCGACAATCGAGGAACCCCCCCCCAAGTTCCCACGAGGGCACGAACAGCAGCAAGACCTCCTCTGTCTGTTGAAACTTACGTTGAACTCCAGTGAGTTCTAGGATTGGCAAGATTGCACTAAGCAGATTCCCAGAGAAAAAAAAAATCAGTTAAGAACTGAAAAGAAAAAAAAAAATACACCTGTTGCACTTACAGACATAAATATGTGTGTGGTTGTGAGAATAGCTTCAATATTTTAAAACATCTGTGAGTGCAACAGGTGTATTCTTTTTCCTTTTCAGTTCTGTACGGAAATGTTTTTTCTCTTAAAGCACCCCATCCTAAATATGATTTTGTAATTTAAACAAAAATAATCATATGGAAGACGTATACACACCATAATAAAAGAAGTGCCGTTGGTTTTCCTTACCACATTGTAACTAAGTAGATTCCCCTCATGTGAAGTGGTCACAGCAGATATGTAGGGTTTCATTTTATAGTGAGACTGCAGTGTTATGGAAGGTGGTTTCAACTGTTTTAGGCTGCTTGATTGTGGGTCTGGTGCTTGTATTTACTCTGTTACAGGAAGCTCCGCTGGTTCTTTGCTATGTGCAAAGCAGTGCTTAATCAAGTAACCCATTGGGGCTTTGTCCATTAGGTTCTGCATCAGTTTCTCAAAGTTTGCGAAGTATTTATTGAGGTGGTTTTCACAGGTCTATTTCCCACGTGGCAGTCATTTTCAGTTGTAATTTTGTAATGTTTGTTGGAATCTGTCCACAATAATTTGGCTTTTCCCATTTGGCCGATGGTATAGGCTTGTCAGGATTCATGCAGAGGTGCTGTTATTGTCAGCTGTGGCTAATTACCTTGGTACACCGAGGGGGGGGGAGCGTAACCGTCTGCGAGCCGCCACTCTAGGCCTCTACTATCTAGGCCTCTACTGTCTGTTCCTAGTCTCCAGCATCAGGAATACAACCGAAAAACCTTTAATGTAATGCTCTACAGGATAATGATATAAGGTATGATAAGTGAAGGGAGTTTCGCTGTAGGATGTATACGATAATCGGCGTATTGACAGATTTTCTGCTGGAGCTTTGGAAAGTGCGACCACTTGGATCACCGTTCAGACAGCCGTTCAGACATGCCCCCTCCCCGGAAGATTAATTTTTAAAGTCCAAGTGATGGTGACTGCTTTGGTAGAATAAGTAGAAATTTGTTAAGAGGGAGACTTCCCCGCTACTAGTATGCTACTGAATTAAAGCTTTAAGCAAAGCTGCTAAGGTGATGGCAGCAGCATTCTGTCCCTTGGGGGACCTGAGAAATAAATAAACAAGGAAGAAGGAATTCTGTAGTGGCTTGAAGATCACAATTTAAGACCCTTACAAGTTATCAAGTAATCTCTCATTAGCATTTTTAGTTGTTTTTAGTGTTTGGTTTTTCTCTTTTTTTTGGTACTGGAAGAAAGAGTAGCTTATTCTTAAAACTGCTTTATGATGGTGAAAAAATAAGGTAAGGAGAATAACAAGATAGATCAGAAATCTCAGATACTCTTCTTTCCAAGGAAACGGCCAGAAGAAAGAGAACCTTTCAAAACAACAGTTGAATGTTCAGACCATGCACAGGTTCAAATGGCAGAGCCTGAAGAACCCTTAAAACCAAGTTAAAGAGAGAAAGCAGCTCTGATACATTCTTTTCCTTACCAAAGCTTGGACAAAGGCTTTGAATGTCATAAAGTCTGAAAATCTCCTTATGATACAAGATTGAAAGAACTGAAATCAACAGAATAATTGATCTGAGAAACCTCTCTGAGAAAAAATCAGGCGTTCATTCTCCATGCCGTCGAATTGAGAGATTTGAGGATTTCATTGAAGAAGGAACCTTGAGAGAGAAGGTCCTTCCTGAGAGGAAGAAACTAAAGCTGGCTGGAGGACATTTGTACCAGATCTGCATACCAAGGCAATGCCAGAGCAATTAGAATCACTGAAGCCCATAATGTTTTATACTGGCTAGTAAAGCAAAAGGAAGAAAGACATAAATCAGATTAAATGACCAGGGAGCCACTAGTGCACCTCAACAGGAGGAGGCTTCAGGACCAGTCCCAGCAACCTTTGTGGCAGGAAAGTGACAAACTCCTGTGTGAGAATTACTCTCACTGCTAATGTACTCCTTTACACCCCTCTGTCATATTCCCTGCTCTCTGAGGACCCCTTTCAAGCAATGTGTATATCAGCACTACAAGTTTCCCCATCACTCCTTACTGGAGGCAAAACATTGACTAAGGAAAGTGGGAGGGATTAAAGCTTTTGTGGGGTGTTTTGTCTTCTCCTGTAGAAATGGACTTTAATCCTACATGTAATGGCTTGTGGACTCACTATCTTGAGAAAGAGAATACAAAGCCCTATCCTACAAAACTAAGCCGCCTGAAAATAAAAAGCTCTCTTTAAAACAATGTACCTAAAATAAACTATCCTAAACAAACTAAAGTACCAGTTAAAAAAAAAAAAAAACACTAAAAAAACTAATAAGTAACTAATCTGTGTGTGTGTGTGTGGTAAGTATGTGCATGTCCATGTATGAAATGTGTGTTGCATGTGTATATGTTGTGTGTGTAGTGTGTGTGTGTGTATTTGTGTAAAATCTAGCCCATAAATTAACAGTGAATGCATGCTTAAACATAACAAATGAGAACATAATTATTCCTTTTATACAACGTGCAATGTGTACTTTCTCAATCTAAGGGCTAGTTATTATTTTTTTCAAACACAGGTCTTTTAACCTAAAGTGAATAATGTCACTTAAAATAAATTATGAAACTATTCAAGTAACTTTATTGCTTTCCCTAAGGGGTTACAAAAACCTATGTTCATAAAAGGGCATCACTAACTGGCTGATGAGTAAAGAATATGACTTATTTATGGATTGTGCATAGGACCTTTGCAAACTAATGTCACTGTGAACAAGAATTCCAAGATATCAGTGCCCCTTAACAAACTGTTCATAATGTAGTGCAATATAGAAGAGGATACTATTCATACACCATGCAAAATTTTGACATTGAAGTGGAAAGGGACACATATTGATTTTGTTGTATAAAATTTAAATATATTCATACAAAGACAGTCTTGGATACTGAAATATGCTGTGTTTGTTCATAAATGATGATATGCAAAGCAATAATGATGATGGAAACAGGTCAAACACGGACACGCCACATCATGAGTAGATGAGAACAGTCACAACACCACTGAAAAACGCTTACCTTTTTCTGACAAATGGCTGAAATTTCAGCTGCATGAGATATGTACATAAAACTCAATAAGAAGAAAATAACATTCCCAAGAAATAATTTTTTTTTTTTACAAATTTCTCTTTTATCCCTTCGCTGCTTAGCCCCTTTCACACCACTGTGCTAAGCTGGTTTGGCGTTTTGTTTTTTTGCTGCTCAAATTTAAATTATAAGTGGTATTTCAGTGAGTGACATATACAAATTATTTATTGTGCGGTTTTTTTCAGCAGGCCCAGCAGATTCAAAATATATATATGGCATCTCAGAAAACTGCAACAAAAAATGTATATTTTTGTTAAATTAGTAACATTGAAAACAGCCAGGTCATTAGCATACTAAATCAAGTGTATCCAAATTTGATAGAGGGGACCATACAGGCTTTTTGGCGTTGTAATATAAACTAGAGGGTCCCCTTTATGCTATTGTAGAAATAAAAGCCTTGAAAAAGTGACTTATTCACTATAAAGTAAACTTTATTAGGGGTGTATATAAAATTTTATATGTGCCCCTACAGATCCCCTCCCCACTCACTTAAACATGTCTTGGGAGTGCCGCCCACTAGGCCACCAATGATCACCGGCCGGTAGTGCAGGAGTTAAAAGAAAACATCTTTGTATCCATAATCACCCTTTATGATGACCACAGGTCATCATACACACAGACCCCGATGAGCATGACAAGTTTTCATGCGCATTGAAGTGATTAAAATATAAAATAAAATTGACATTTTTTTTATTTAGGTTTTTTTCCCCCTAGACTAGCTATAAAGATTAAACATTAGTGTAAGTCATTGGGCTATACTAATATTAATGTGAGGTTGTTGAGGGTTGTAAAGGTGAGAAAATGTCTGAAATGTATTGAGTATCACTTCACATATATTTTCCACAGTTTCTTTAATGAGCGTTCCTGCCATTAACCTCTATAAGGAGATGCCCAATACAGAATATCACGTCAGACATCGCAACGTGAAAAAAATAAATGGTGATTGTGCTAAGGTACAACTGTAACCCTTATGAAACATGGTGCGTACTAGTGGTGCGGGGAGCGGTCAGAATTATTTTTACCTACACTTAGGCCCAGAATGGTGATTTTATAAAGACTCTATTGCCACTGTGAAGTATCTTGTCTTGAGATCATGGCACGTTATTTTTAAGCTTATGAAGGTGTCTCCATTTTTATTTTATCTATTTTAATTACATTTTAACTGTTTTCAAGTTTTCTTTTTAGCGTGTTTGCCTGGACTGTTTTATACAGCAGTGTTACTCAACTCCATTCCTCAAGAACCCGTAACAGGCCAGATTTTCATGATATCTGAATTAGAGCATAGGTGAAATAATCAGCTGATCAGTAACCATGGTTACTAACCTGCTCTCATCCATCAGCTGATTATTTCACCTGTGCTCATGTTAAGATATCATGAAAATCTGGTCTGTTAGGGGGACTTGAGGACTGGAGTTGACAGACATTGTTATAGAGGACTATTTTTTTTGGTTTGAATTAATTTGTTCTGTAATGTTTTGAAGGTGTTTCAGTGATGCCAGTAGTATCCCTCACAGTGGAGCTGTTCTACATGCCAAGATAGATGTTTCTCAATTGATTATAATAGAGAGTGACTTGAATCTTGCAGATGTGACAAGGGGCGGATACAAATATTTTTGAATGCTTCCATTTTTGAGTTGATGCAGCAGGTTTTCCTGTAAGATATTAATTTCATGAACTATTTTTATTAAATCCAAGCCATTGTATTCCATTTTATTTGTAGAAATGACTGAGAGAAAATTACTCCCTGCACACTAACCACAACCTTATGAACAAACATGTTTTTTTACATAAACTACTTATATATACACAGTATATATAGATGGACTGTACTCCTAAAGGGAGATGAGAGTTTATATTAAACTAAGGAACATTATTTTTAAGTAGCAAAGGGACATAAAAGTACAATAATAAACTGCCTAATATTTTAGACCAGTGATGGCCAACTGGCGGCCCAAGGGCTTCATGTGGCCCTCTTCACTAGTCTTTTGCGACCCAAGGGGAAAACCAGAACTAAGAATGTGTTGTTTGGAAAATCACTGCAGCTGTCTTTGGCTCTAACTATTGCCCCCAAAAAGAATGTGCCCCTTATCATATTCACAATTTGCAAGTCACTCTCCATGAATGAAGCAGCGTGTCATAACCGTCCACCTATGGACATAGAGAAGAAGCTCCACTGTGAAGTATATTGACATAATAAAACATCTTAAAAACATTACAGAACAAACTAAAATAGGAGCAAACACCCATGATAAAAAGTCCACATTAATGTATATACTGAAGTAAACTTGAAAAAGTAAAAAAAAAAAAAGATTTGAGACCTCACAATTGTGAAATAGCAAGACACAACCACTAGAGTTCCTCAGGCCTCCTTGAAAGGATTTTCAGGTTATCTGAACTGGAGCACAGGTAAAATAATCAGCTGATTAGTAAACATGGTTAACCTGCTCTCACTTATGGTAATCCTGAAAATCTGGCCTGCTAGGGAGGTCTGATAAATGGTTTGAAACCCCCTGATCTAGGTCAATGTGTTTGCACTGCACTAAATGGGGGCCAATATTCTTTTACATGAAGGTAAAGTTTAGTGCACAAGTTTTATTTCATATTTTGAATATAATTAAACATTCATCAAAGTGGATTTCTATAAAACACATATAATAAGGCTGATGATTGTGCTATTATGTGTCTAATCACATCTGCTACTCTCAGCTGTTCCATTAAGCCTCCATGAGCAGTCCTGTGTTCCTACCTTGTGGTAGCTTATGCTCCAGATATTGTACTAGTCAATGCCATTGTCAATACAACAGCAAGTGCTCCTGGTAGACAGCGGCTGGAGTTCCTGGTCACCTGCAGATTATCTACCTGGCATCACCAGCAGGTTTGTGCTACCTTGCTTCACCAACAAGCAAGTCCGTACTTTCAGACCTTCTAACAGCTAGTCTGTGCTTTCTAGATCTGGTATCAAGCAAGTCTGTAATTCCTGCTCTTCTACACCTAATGTGAACTACCAGACCTCCTACAACTAGTCATTTTTTTGTATTTCTTGTATTTCATTGTATAAAAAAGGCATCCAAAGGTCAGGAGAAATCATCATTTTAAGTTTAGAAGTATAAATTTCAATACAGATAAAAAGGGATACGATTTATAGTTATCTAATTAATGGCCAGGTTACTAGTGGCACGCTAAATAATTTTTTTACTCTCGCACTAACTCTGGTTAGAACGTGTATTATTATTCATTTTGAAGTAAAATGTTCAGGACTAAGGATAACGCGACAACACTAACTTATTCTCCCCATAGACGTCTATGGGGTGCGCTATAAAAAAAAAAGATATCCAAGTGAGTTGGAAATACTTAACATTCCAATGTTCTTCACATATATATATATATATATATATATATATATATATATATATATATATATATATTTATATCTACTGTATACCTATATATCTATATGAATAGATATAGAGTTTTCCACCCCTGTAAATAGAGATCTATATTGTATGAAAATATATGAAGTATATAGAAAAACTTTTTTTCAATGTGAAGAACATTGGAATTTCAAGTATTTCTATTAAAAAAAATTATATTGCATGTGTATTAATGTGTATGTATGTATGTGTGCAGATACATATTTACACATATAAACACAAAAATACACATATATACACACATACACATATGTAGACAGAAATATAATTTGGAGCCCCTTTTTAACCCTTTTAAAACCTTTTTATTATTATTATGATATATTTTTATTATAAAGTGTGTATAATACTTTATTTTAATATGTGTTTTTCATGTTTTTTTATTTTTTTTATTTAAAACTTATAGTTTACTTTAAACGGCCGAATTATCAAGCTCCATAACTTGTCCGCATGCTCTGAGGCGGCGGCGGACAGAAATCAACCTGATCGAATACGATTGGGTTGATTGACACCCCCTGCTAGCGGACGAATCTGCCGCGAATCTGCAGGGGGCGGTATTGCACAAGCAGTTCCAGTGAACTGCTTGTGCAATGATAAATGCTGACAGCGTATGCTGACGGCATTTCTCTATGTGCAGCGGACATGATACGCTACATCGTATTACGTCTGCTCGCACTTTGATAAATATGCCCCTAGGACTGAAGTTGTGATAAATATTCTAGCACAGTTTTGGCTTTTGCTTGAGCTCAAACTATAACTTTCAACTTGTATACCAGCAAATTAGCGTGGTCGCAATATCCATTGAAAGTATAGTCGGCCACGATAACTCTTCTCTGGTTAATGTGCTTTACCATTGACTTGTAATATCAAAGTTGCACGCTAATGGTCAAGCGATATTGGTTATCGAGCACGCTAAAGTAATCTAGCCCTAAATGTTTTAGTTTTAATATACAACGTTTCTTTGTCCTGAAGAAGGTGGTTGTATAATGTTAAACAATGTACATTGAGCACGCTACTTGCACAAATAATTACTTTTATAAAAAAATATGATCTACTTTTATATTATTTTATAAATGTATTCTTGTAATTTCCATTTTTATAAAAAAAAAGAGAAGTAGATTTTTTATATCTTGCTTTCCTCACTGCAATTGAAGATATGGAAGATATCATCAGAGTCAAAGAGACTACTTCATATTAGGACCAGACTTGATATTACTGTGATAGTATTACACTATGTTTCCCCTTTCTATTACCCTGTTCCATACTATGGGGACGATTTATGAAAGTGCCGCACATCGATTTATGTCCGCCGCACATCGCTAAATGCCGACAGCATACGCTGTTGGCATTTATTATTTCACAAGCATTTCCCGTGAAATGCTTGTGCAATGCCGCCCCCTGCACATTAGCGGGCAATCGGGCGCTAGCAGGGGGTGTCAATCAACCCGATTGTATGTGATTGGGCGGATTGCTGTCCGCTTCCTCAGAGCAGGCGGACAAGTTAAGGAGCAGGGGTCTTAAGACTGCTGCTTATTAACTTCTGTTTGCGGCGAGCCTGAAGGCTTGCGCGGAAACAGGTGTATACAGCCCCGTTAGGGCCGTGATAAATCGGACCCTTTATGTCTGTTGTGTTTGTATCTTGAATTTTGAACAACTTGTAGGAGTTGAGGTTGGCTGCATTGGAACTGCTTTAGAAGAAAGCATTTTATTGTATTGTTGTTTTTTTATTTCTTTATTTTACTGCTTGTGGTTTACATAAAAAAAGAATAATAGTACAAACATTTATTATCTGATACAAAACGTACCCTGTGGCAGGAGAACATCAATGAGCCATTCACTGTGATCCCTAAAAAAATAAAACAGGAACCAAGTAAAAAATATTTTGAAAGAAACATATTACTAAATTTCTTGTATCTTGTATTTGAAAAAGAAGCATATTAAAAAAAACAGTGTAAAGAGTTCAGTAAAAAGCGATTTAACCCTTTCACTACCGAGAATTTCAGAGAAAAACTTGCCCAAAGTACCAGGGAATTTTTAGCATTTTTGCTATCGCTGTTTAAATAGAAATAGAACCTTTATACACCTTTTAAAAATATATATATAGATATATATATATATATTATTTATCAGAGCATTACAATTTCAACTAGCTATTTATTAAATTACCAAAAAAGCTAAAAAACAAACAAAAAAACACCGATATAGATTAACTGTCACACAAAATCCTGTAGCTTTCGAACTGTAGAAAAAAAAATTAAAAATGTGTTCATTGGCATACTCTGATTCAGCTAAAGCCAAACATTATGGGCTAGATTACAAGTGGAACGCTAATTTATCAAGTGCCCGGTAATGAGAAAATGTGCCCGTTTACGGGAGTGCGATAAATAACCAGCCATTACAAGACATCTGGTTAATTTTCTAAATGTCCCACAATTGCCCCCAAATTTCAGTGTAGTAATCATTATTAAGAAATAAAAATAGTAGCATCTTGATTTTTTAATAAAGTAACTGCATAAAGCAGTTATAAGGGGTATTATAGCGGGTGTGAGGTGTTAGAAAAAAAACAGCACTAAAAAATGTCCTTTAAATTGCGGTCTATGGAAACTGTGTTCACAGTAAATATATATGTATATGCTTATATACATATATATTTATGTGTTAACAATGGTGATTCACAACCATAGTATATCTTTTCTTTTTGATTAAATATACACATATTAACACATAAATATATATATTCATATACATATATATTTAAAATTGCTGCCCATTACTGCGCGACTTACCCCCTTCGCTGCACTAGTTCTCATGCTGTGTCATTGGAGCCTATGGAAGCGTACTCTCATGAGAGCAATGCTTCCATGCAATGCAAACGCGAGGTCGGGTTTGCACTGCACCTAACATGTAATACCAAGTGGAGCACAAATATTGCTTTCGCAAAAGCGATATTTTGCGCTCCACTTGTAATCTGGTCCTATATATTTTTATTTTTTAAAGGTCTTTATAGTTAAACATTCTGTTATTCAAGCGAATGTTTTCAAATCTTTTTAAAAATTCGAAAAACGAAAATCCCAAAAAAGAATGTTATATAAACATTCGAAATTTGATTAGAATGAATGTATCAAAATTTGTTTTAAATTTAGAATGTTTCGAAACATTCGGCCATCCCTACTGACCACCAATATTTACATCCATCCGCATGTAACTTCACCCCTCTCACTCACAGAAATTACTGGGGGGCCATTGTCCACAAACATTTACCCTCCCATATCCCAGGAATCATTGCCTATTATAGAATTGGTGACCTGCAAAGGATAAACTACACTTTGACCACTCTGCTAAGGCATGCCACCCCTCTTGGCATAAAGTATTGTGGAGGAGGATTTATTTTCCAGTGGGATAACAATCCTAAACTCACATTGAGGCTGTGACACACGCGTCATTAAGGCAAATGGTGGTCATAACAGATTCTGAGATTCTTTTCTTTAACTATTTTCAGTATGCTTTAAAGTGAAGGTAAACTTTGATGAATGAAAGCTCGGTTTTTAAAAATACTATTGAAAAAAGGGGCACTTTCATTCAACAAAGTTTATAAAGCAGCCGTTTTGTTTAAAAAAGTACCTTTCTTCTCTTCACAGCCGGAGCAGCTTCCCCCACCCGGAGATCCTCTCTTCACCAGGGATAGGCAAGGTGTCCGTACACGGACACTGGTGTCCGTGACTGGCCCTTGCAGGGAGGGAGGAGTAGGACAGATGAATGCTGCAGGGAGGGAGGAGTAGGACAGATGAATGCTGGTCCTGACTCCTCCTTGACACACGTGGCACCACGTTTCACAGGGTTGGGGCAACGCCCACGTGATGCCACTTAGTACCGGGAAAATGACTCTTAGTGAGACTGAGAGAGAGGGAAGATTCAAGAAGCAAGCTGCCACTGTGTCCCTGGAGCTTTATATGCAAAGGTAAAGCACTTTAACCAGCACCTGAGGTTTATTATACGTAGTATTTAATTAGAAAGAAAAGATATACTAAGGTTGTGATTCACAACCATAGTATATCTTTTCTTTTTGATTAAATAATAGGAAAAGGAGAATATGTAGTGTGAATAAAGTTAGTGGCTTGTCAAGAGACTGCTAGCGATATTGGGTGATAAGTTATAGGGGTCAATTTATTAAAGTCTGGTGAACATGATATGCTGTAGCAGATCATGTCCTCCAGACATCGATGAATGCGGACAGCATACACTGTCTGTATTCGGCATTGCATAAGCAGTTATAGCAATAACGCCCCGTGCAGATTTGCTGGCAGGGTGATAGCAGGGTGTCAATCAGCCCGATCATATAGGATTGGGCAGAATGCTGTACGCAGCTTCAGAGTTGGCGTATGAGTTAAGGAGCAGCGGCCTAAAGGCTTGCGTGGAAACAGGGTGAATTGGCCCAATTCGGCCAATAATAAATTGACCCCATGGAATAAATAAAGCCTGAGTGAAATACTGGATGTGTATCTGCATCTGTATAATAACACCCAGCACTATACAAAGACACAGTAGTGACACTGGCACATGGGTATAGCTAGAGGAGGGCTGGTTATAGGATCAGTGGTATCTGCATCAGTATAATAACATTCAGCACTATATAATGACACAGTAGTGACACTGGCTCATGGGTATAGTCAGAGGAGGGATGGTTATAGGATCAGTGGTATCTGTATCAGTATAATAACACCCAGCGCTGTATAAAGACACAGTAGTGACACTGGCACATGGGTATAGCTAGAGGAGGGCTGGTTATAGAATCAGTGGTATCTGCATCTGTATAATAACACCCAGCGCTGTATAAAGACACAGTAGTGACACTGGCACATGGGTATAGCCAGAGGAGGGCTGGTTATAGGATCAGTGGTATCTGCATCAGTATAATAACATTCAGCACTATATAATGACACAGTAGTGACACTGGCTCATGGGTATAGTCAGAGGAGGGATGGTTATAGGATCAGTGGTATCTGCATCAGTATAATAACATTCAGCACTATATAATGACACAGTAGTGACACTGGCACATAGGTATAGCCAGAGGAGGGCTGGTTATAGGATCAGTGGTATCTGCATTAGTATAATAACACCCAGCACTATACAAAGACACAGTAGTGACACTGGCACATGGGTATAGCCAGAGGAGGGATGGTTATAGGATCAGTGGTATCTGCATCAGTATAATAACATTCAGCACTATATAATGACACAGTAGTGACACTGGCACATAGGTATAGCCAGAGGAGGGCTGGTTATAGGATCAGTGGTATCTGCATTAGTATAATAACATTCAGCACTATATAATGACACAGTAGTGACACTGGCTCATGGGTATAGCTAGAGGAGGGCTGGTTATAGGATCAGTGGTATCTACATCAGTATAATAACACCCAGCGCTATATAATAACACAGTACTGACACTGGCTCATGGGTATAGCTAGAGGAGGGCTGGTTATAGGATCAGTGGTATCTGTATCAGTATAATAACACCCAGCGCTGTATAAAGACACAGTAGTGACACTGGCACATGGGTATAGCCAGAGGAGGGCTGGTTATAGGATTAGTGGTATCTGCATTAGTATAATAACATTCAGCACTATATAATGACACAGTAGTGACACTGGCTCATGGGTATAGCTAGAGGAGGGCTGGTTATAGGATCAGTGGTATCTACATCAGTATAATAACACCCAGCGCTATATAATAACACAGTACTGACACTGGCTCATGGGTATAGCTAGAGGAGGGCTGGTTATAGGATCAGTGGTATCTGTATCAGTATAATAACACCCAGCGTGATATAAAGACACAGTAGTGACACTGGCACATGGGTATAGCCAGAGGAGGGCTGGTTATAGGATTAGTGGTATCTGCATTAGTATAATAACATTCAGCACTATATAATGACACAGTAGTGACACTGGCTCATGGGTATAGCTAGAGGAGGGCTGGTTATAGGATCAGTGGTATCTGCATCAGTATAATAACACCCAGCGCTGTATAAAGACACAGTAGTGACACTGGCACATGGGTATAGCTAGAGGAGGGCTGGTTATAGGATCAGTGGTATCTGCATCAGTATAATAACACCCAGCACTATATAATGTTTTTAATTTGAAATGTACCTTGGTGTCCTTCACTAAGGTCTGTACTTTGGAAAATGTCTTGGTTCGTGCCTATCCCTGCTCTTCATACGTCAGCAATGACTAATCCAGCTTCCTCCAATCACGGCTTTCACCCCAGGGGAATCATTGCCTGAGGCCATGCCGTGATTGGAGGAAGCCGGATTAGTCATTGCTAGAAGAAAGGTAAGTTTTTAAACAAAACGGCTGCTTTATAAACTTTAATGAATGAAAGTGCCCTCTTTTTTAATAGTATTTTTAAAAACGGGCTTTCATTCATCAAAGTTTACCTTCACTTTAGGAAACATTTTTGTTCATCCATTATTACTTATTCCATAAATTGAATTTTCCATTAGATGTATGACAGTTTTTTTCAATCAAATAGTTTTCAGAAATGTTGAAAACGCTGAAGATTGTGGTAGTGAGCTCCGACTTTTGCACCTTACTGTATTTCCTACTAATAAATTCTGAATGAATAACAAATTGTTGCATATTAAAATATAGGATTGTAAATGATGTTACATATTTTTTCAGCAGTTTAGACAATGTAAGATATAACAAGCCGCCTGCGCGTGTATTTTACTTACCCTGTAATTCTTTGACTACATTCTTCACACAGATACAGTGGAGGTGGCTTGTCCCCCAAAGCCACAGACAATGAAGCATCGATGCACATCTGAAACAATGAGAATTTAAATTAATAAGGTTTACGCAATCAGGGCTAGATTACAAGTGGTACGCTAATGATAGCACACGTGAGAACCGATATCGCTGGCCTGTGCTACCATTAGCGCGCAACATTGATATTACAAGTCCATGGTAAAGCGTACTAACCAGAGAAGGGTTAGCACAGCCGACTTCACTCGAGCACAGCCTATACTTTCAATGGATATCGCAACCGTGCTAATTAGCGCTGGTATTACATATATGCACATAAATACACTTCTACACCCTTTTGAACACATCGCAGTCAAATACCTTGAAACATGCAATTTCTTTTTATTCATTTTTAATGTGTTTTAATGTGTTTTGAATAGAAATACTTTAAATTCCAAAGTTCTTCACATAGAAAAAAAATTCTTATTATTTTAATATATATATATGTAGAAAATATATATCAACATTTATATTTAAAAATAAAAATACATTTTTCTTCTATGTGAAGAACATTGTAATGTAAAGTGTTCATAACTACCTACAGGTTTAGCGCAGTTGGTCTAACGTGGTGTAGGGTTAGCGTGCAAGCAATAACTGGTTTTTTTAACAGAGCACCCCATAGAAGTGTTTAGGAAGAAGAAGTTGGCATAGTTATGGTATCCGAAGTCCTAAAGTTAGCACCCATTAGACTTTTGTTCTTGCACAAATTTTTTGCTTTCAGCTTGTAATACACGCTCTAACCCAGCCACAATAAATTATTACTCTGAGTGCAGTTAGTGCACAAGCAAAACATGTATTTAGAGCATCACTTGTAATCTGGCCCTCAGTTGGGCAATTGGGTACATTTATTAAGCCTCTTTGGCGTGAGTGAGTGAGCCTGCAGAATTCAGGGTGATTAACAGGCTTAGCTCTCACACGATTGGTGGCACGTAGAGGGTGGGATTGCTCTTCTGTGATCCTAAATTTTACCACATGATGCTGAGCCACAAGTGACGATTGCAGGAGGACAGGTTCTCTACTGCAGCCTTGATAAAAAAAATGTCCTCAATGTAGTGGTTTCCATACTCTTACAAAACTTAAATCTCACTTATATCTATATGGGATAATAAAGGTGTAGGGGAAAAGAGTAAGAATATGATAGGAGAAGGTACAATATAAACTTTTCATTATAATTAGTCTCACTTGGTGTAGCATTTACATAACATAACCAGCTTTTAGAAGTTTTAGTTAAAGTAAAGTATAAATAAGTGAGAATGTAAACAGAGGACAAGGGTCATCGTAACCAGGGGTAGAAAGAGATGTGAGGGCGCTAAGTCTTTATAGTCACCTCCATTTCTACTCCAAAACGTAAACCAGGGTTCTATCACAAGATTTTTCAAGCTTATAATATACCCTCGATATACTTAGGCCTAGATTACAAGTGGAGCAAAAAAGCACTATTGAGCGCCAACACCGCTCAAGTTAAATCAATGGTGTTGGTGTTCCTTTTCTTACATTCTTATTACAAGCTAAAAAAACAAAATTTATGCTTACCAGATAAATTCCTTTCTTTCCTGGCAGGGAGAATCTACCACTTCATTCCTTACTGTTGGGAAATACAACACCTGGCCACCAGGAGGAGGCAAAGACACCCCAGCCAAAGGCTTAAATATCTTTCCCACTTCCACTATATCCCCAGTGTTACAGCAGAGGGAACGAGGAAAAGTAGGAAAAACATCAGGGTATACAGGTGCCAGAAGAAAAACAAAAAGGGAGCCGCCCAAACAAAGAATAACTTACGTGAGGGTTCGTGGACTCCCCCTGCCAGGAAAGAAAGGAATGTATCTGCTAAGCATAAATTTTGTTTTCTTTCCATAAGGCAGGGAGAGTCCACAAGTCCATTCCTTACTGTCGGGAAAACAATACCCAAGCTCCAGAAGACACTGACGGAATAACGGGAGGGAACAAAAAATAAGGGGACCCTAATCTGAGGGCACCATAGCCTGCAAAACCTATCTCCCTAAAGCTGCTTCAGCCAAAGCAAACACATCAAACTTGTAAAATTTAGAAAAAGTATGTAAGGAATACTAGGTAGCTGCCTTACAAATCTGACCCATTGAGGCTTTGTTCTTAAAAGCCCAGGAAAAAGCTACTGCTCTAGTGGAATGAATTAATAAAATAATCCAAGAGCGCCAACTAGAGGCAAAGGAAGATTCTAACAGGAAAGTAAATAGCAGTCAAAACATTTATTTGAACATATAGTAAAACCATGGATCCATGTAACATATACTAAAATGAGATACAGTAAAACATATAGTTAAAAATACCTAATCGGTACAGTAGAAAATACAATAAAAATACAATAAAAATACAATATTCGACAGATTAATATCACCAATTACGGGGATAAACAGAATAAGAGTCACATTAAATGATCTCTTATGAAGAACAAAAGTTTCTAAAAAAATTGTCCAAAGGAATTGTGGTGCAATTCTTAGTTGTAACTAACGAGTCCAGAAATCCAGTGAAAAATCCAGTGGAAAAAACAGTGATGAAAAATCAAGTAGTGATGAAAAATCAAGTAAAAAATAGTATATATAAAATCCAATTGAAATAATCCAAGTGTATATATAAAAGTGTAATATGAACGGGGGATCCCCCTAACACTAGTGATGAGTGTAAAAATGTGTAAGATTGTGTGAAAGTGTCTGAAAAAATGAAAAAGTAAAAAATAATAAAAAATATAAGTGATATTACTAAAATAAAATCCAAGTGATATTTAGTAAGAAAAAATATTAGTGAATGATCCTCTTTATGAATTTCTCCATATGGGTGATGATAATGGACTTATATGTGCTAGATGACTTTGCTTGGTCTTTGCAATGTAAACTTCGATTATCCCTGTAATTTAAAAAACAACAACATAGTGCAATAACGTTTTAACATATGAAAAGATATGAAATAATGCTCACCAAATTTGTCAACGCGTTTCGGCCTCTATAAAAGGCCTTTCTCAAGACTAACTAAAGGTGAGTATTGGTGGCTCTATTTATATATATCAACAGCCAATGAATTATCTTCGTTTTGGCGCCAAAAAACGGGTTTGGCGCTAAAAAACCGGAAGTTCTATTACTGTTATGCTTCCGTTTTTGGGTAATGTTTTTGCATGCCTAATTGATCAGTATATTCTTTACTGATCACTATTGTTCCATTTTTTAGAAAAGAAAGTTCTGTCACACTAGATCTTTAGAAATATACATTGCCGATCGCTCAGTTTATAAACTCGTGAGCGTCGGACCGGAAGTGACGTCATGTTTGTTTACTTCCGGTTATTCGTACTTCCGGTTACATTATTTCTATGGCAGTTTGGCAAATAGCGATATTCGTAATGGGGGCATTTATGCTATATATGGAAATCCCACATAAACATATTAGGCAAGTGTAAGCTCCATGTAAGGTGGTCATATTTGGGGTATATAAATAATATGAGCAATATTCGAAATACAGTGGGTAACATTCTTAAAATACTTAAACATAACACATAATAAAATGACAATCCCAAAATTGATAACAATCTTACAGTTGATAACAATTTTAAAAACATTTTGGAGTATGGTAAGTATGCAGATTAAAAGAAGTTTAAAATTAATGTAAAAATGATAAACTTGAGTCATAAAATTATAGATTATGATTATAAATGTAAATTTGTAAAAATGATAAACTATGGTCATAAGATTATAAAATGCATAAGTGAGGCCCGGGGACATCTATTATATTAAAAAAGGAGATATAATAGGGGGATACAATAAATGTACATTTGATAAGGGTACATTTAGTAATGGTATCCATGATACAAAAAAGGATATCTTGGAGATTCATAATATCTAAAATCGTCTTTTCTAAAAACAGACTAAAATAAGGCTAAAAAATGGGACTTAAAAATGGGATGCAGGTACTAAATTCTATATAAAATAAAATAAAAGCGTCTATTGTTAAAAGTGCCTATTATTAAGGTTTATATGATAGTAACGCTTTGCTAAAAAAGCTAGTATGAAGATACATGCTAACTAGCTAAGTGTCCTAAGATATTACTTTGTACTTAATAGGTGTGAGAGGTCCTCTCTGTTATTTAAACCTCTAGGGTAAAGACAGTCAATGTTAAAAATCCATTTGGATTCTACAGTCAGTAGGCGTCTCTCATAGTCACCGCCCCTCCAATTTGGTGTCACTAGTTGTATGCCTATATAGTTAAAGTCTTTGTGACTTGCTCGATGGTAAGTGGTAAAATGTCTATAGAGGGCTGTCTCAGTGTTTTCATGTTCTATCTTTAATAGATGTTCTCTAATGCGATCTTTAAGACTTCTGGACGTTTGTCCTATGTATTGAAGTCCGCAGCTGCACCATATCATGTAGACAACTCCTCTGTCACTGCATCTTATAAGATCACTCATCTTGTATTTTACTTTTGTGTTGAAAGAGGTGAATTCTTTAGTTTTAACACCTCTTTTACAGGCTTTACAACTCAGACATGGGAAGAATCCTTTGATTTCTTTACCAAATACATCCCTTACTTTATTCGATATCCCCTTAGGTATACTTGGGGATAGTCTGCTCTTTAGGTTATATGTCTTCCTATATATGAAGACAGGTCGAGTTGTCAGTTTGTCCCCTATGATTTCGTCATTCTTTAAAAGTGACCAGTGCTTCTCAATGATTTTCTCCACAATGTGTCTGTTCTCACTATACTCAGTTATGAACGGGACAGTGAGTTGGTTATTTTCAGAATGGTTGATTGTTTTTTTGGGTTTATATACCAGGAGATCTTTCCGGTCTTTATTCCTGACTTCTTCCATAATTTCAATTAGGGACTTTTCTTCATAACCCCTTTCTAAAAATTTGTCTTTAAGAGTGGCAGCTTGTTCTTCCCACTTATTGGGATTAGAGCAATTTTTCTTCAATCTAAGGAATTGACCTTTTGGTATATTTGTCTTCCATCTGTTGAGGTGACAGCTTTCTCTATGTATATAATTATTGCAGTCCACTTTTTTAAAAAAAGTGGACGTCTCCAGTTTGCCTTCATTGATGTTGATTTTTAGATCTAGGAAATTGATCGTTTTATTGCTCATCTCATATGTAAATTTAAGATTGTGGGTATTGTCATTCATGACTTTTAAGGTATATTCTAAATCTTCTCTAGACCCCTTCCATATCAGAATGATATCATCTATATACCTGTTATAGAGGACCAGGTCCGCGCTAGCTGGGCATGATTCCCAAAAAACTAGTTCCCAGTAGCCCATATACAAATTCGCATAGCTAGGCGCGAACCTGGTCCCCATCGCTGTACCACATATTTGTTTAAAAAAAGTCCCATTGTTGCTAAAATAGTTGTGGGTTAAAATAAAACGTATCCCTCTAAGAATAAATTCTCTTTGTAATTCAGGTAAATTGGGATCTTTCTTAAGGAAGAAGTCCACTGCTTCTATACCGCCTTCATGTGGAATGCTGGTATAGAGGGACATAACGTCACATGTAACGAGTATATAATTTTCTCCCCATTGTACATTCTCCAATTTATTCAGAATCTGAGTAGAATCCCTCAAATACGACGGTAATTCTGTAACGTATTTCTGTAATAATCTGTCTATATATTCGGACAGATTACTAGACAGACCCCCTATTCCTGATATTATTGGTCGACCGGGGTTTTTTTCGAGGGATTTGTGTACTTTGGGGAGATAATATAGGACTGGGGTTATGGGATATTTGATATTGATATATTTATACTCTTTTTCATTTAGGATCCCAATGTTTTTAGCTTCCCCCAACATTTCTTCTAATTCTCTTTTGAAGATTTCAACTGGATTTTTCTTCAATACTTCATATGTCTGTTGGTCTGATAAGATCCGGTTACACTCGTGATTGTAGTCTGTTTTGTTCAGAACCACGATGCCCCCACCTTTATCGGCTGGTTTAATCACCACATCATGATTCTTCTCGAGGGCCTTTATAGTGTTCATTTGTTCTCTAGTCAGGTTATGTTTATGCCTATTCAATTTCTTGTAATTGATGTCCCTGATCTCGTTGCAGATCATGGTATCGAATGTGTCAATAGCATTACCCTTACTTGCTAATGGGTAAAAATTCGATCTTGGTCTTAGATCTGTATGAAGGTAAGTATTTTTGTTAGTAGTTTGGGTGTCTGAAATAACATTTTCATGTCGAATAGATTGTATTTCCAATGGAGTTCTCATAAAATGTCTTTTTAAAGTCAGTTTCCTGACCAATTCTTTTGCGTTTATGAAGGTGTTGAATTTGTTCAAACCCTTTGATGGGGCGAACGATAGTCCATAGTTTAACACAGACGATTCCTTTTCAGTGAGTTCCTTTGAGCTTAGGTTAAAGATGCCTGTAGTAGTTGCCTTGACATTTAGTGGGGAGAGCGGTAATTCCTTCTTTCTTATTCTTCGCCCTCCTCTCTTGCCTCTGTGGGTCTTCTTTTGTCTATTGGAGTTTGAAAGTCCTCTGAATTTGGGTTCTTTCTCTTCAAAGATCCTCTTTCTAATTCTTTGGGAGTTTTCTGAGGTATTCCTAAAAAAGAATGCCCTGATGTTGATGCTTGATATTCTTCATTCATACCTATATCTGGTATGCGTTTATTGGGTTGTCTTTCTTCTTGTTGTTTGGATTGTTGGTTCGTCCCACGTATATTTGTATCTGGTCGTGGTCCTGGATGGTTAAATCTAGGAGGTTCGTAGTTGTCGTTGTGGCGGTAATTGTGCCAGTTTCCACCTCTATTAAATGACTGTTGGTGTCTTCGACTAAATTGGGGGTATCTTCGGTATCCTCTTTGTCCCCAAAACGAGTCTGTGTTTTCTCTATTGTTACCATTTGTTCTACTATATTGCCTAGGATAGTAGTTGGGATATGGATGTTCTTGTCTCTTATTGTCATGTCTATATGGGGAGTGGATATATCCTCGATTGTTATCCCCCTTGAAAAACTCACCATTATGATTTGCATCTTGTCTCTGATTATATTGATAACTGAGGTCTTGGGAATGGGACCAATGGGGTCTGTAATCGCCCCCCCAACCCCTATTGTGTCTGTATTGACGAAACAGTGTTCTAGGGGTCCTATTGTCCTCTGGGTAGGGAGGTTCATAGTTCCATCTGTCATTTTTGGGTGTGTACACTGTATTCCAGGACCTATAGTTTTGGGTTTGTTGATTTCTGGTCTCATCGTGTCTAGTGTCCTCATTTCTAGATGGTATCCTGGGTCTGTGCCCCCTCCTCTTATTAGTCACTTCTACCCATTCACCCTCATTATCATTATCTTTTTGTGCAGTGTCATTATTATCAGTGTTATTGTCATTTATTAATTGTTCGTTTGCCTGATCCTTACTAAGCTTAATCAGTTCTAGTTCCCTGTAAAGTTTTTTGGACTTTTTATTGGTTATATCTTCTCTTATCTTAGTTATTTTCTTTGTCAAATTTTCTTTTCTATCTAAAAAGTCCTTGCATTCTATTATACAACCATCAGAGCCAATAAGATTGTCCTCAGTACTCTTAATTTCGATATCTACCTTACTCAAAATAGATTCTCTATAATCTATTATAGTCTGCATCAATTTCCTAGAGGTCTCTACCAGAGCTTCTGACCATTGTGTTAGAAATACTGGGTCCTCTGTTTGAAATGCACAATCTTTTCTAATCACTAACCCTTTCGGGATGATGTTAAGTTCAAGACATTTCTTTAAAAATGATATTTCTGCTTTAAATTTAACCTCTTGTATGAGTAGCTTCTCTAAAGATTTGAAAATTGTGGCAAGATCTAAGTTATCATTAGTGTTGATTCCAGTGGTAATGCTGGAATGATGGATATCCAATTGGATATCTTGTCTGATGGACCTTGTAATATCCATACCTATTATAAAAGTGCTTGGTGCTCAAAAAAGGAACTAATGAAACTAAAGTTACAAATAACACAACTAGATAAAAAGGAAATAAAATCACAACCTATGCAATTTTGGGTTTGCTGCTTATGCAATTTTAGGTTTGCTGCTGAAAGATGCTAGAGAGAAGGAAATCGTTTACAGAAAAAATCTGACAGCGCTCAACCTGCTTCCTCACAGCTCCTGGATAAAAGGGTATCTAGCTTACCCTGATAAGATTACAAAGAATTAATAAAATAATCCAAGAGCGCCAACTAGAGGCAAAGGAAGATTCTAACAGGAAAGTAAATAGCAGTCAAAACATTTATTTGAACATATAGTAAAACCATGGATCCATGTAACATATACTAAAATGAGATACAGTAAAACATATAGTTAAAAATACATAATCGGTACAGTAGAAAATACAATAAAAATACAATAAAAATACAATATTCGACAGATTAATATCACCAATTATGGGGATAAACAGAATAAGAGTCACATTAAATGATCTCTTACGAAGAACAAAAGTTTCTAAAAAAATTGTCCAAAGGAATTGTGGTGCAATTCTTAGTTGTAACTAACGAGTCCAGAAATCCAGTGAAAAATCCAGTGGAAAAAACAGTGATGAAAAATCAAGTAGTGATGAAAAATCAAGTAAAAAATAGTATATATAAAATCCAATTGAAATAATCCAAGTGTATATATAAAAGTGTAATATGAACGGGGGATCCCCCTAACACTAGTGATGAGTGTAAAAATGTGTAAGATTGTGTGAAAGTGTCTGAAAAAATGAAAAAATGAAAAAGTAAAAAATAATAAAAAATATAAGTGATATTACTAAAATAAAATCCAAGTGATATTTAGTAAGAAAAAATATTAGTGAATGATCCTCTTTATGAATTTCTCCATATGGGTGATGATAATGGACTTATATGTGCTAGATGACTTTGCTTGGTCTTTGCAATGTAAACTTCGATTATCCCTGTAATTTAAAAAACAACAACATAGTGCAATAACGTTTTAACATATGAAAAGATATGAAATAATGCTCACCAAATTTGTCAACGCGTTTCGGCCTCTATAAAAGGCCTTTCTCAAGACTAACTAAAGGTGAGTATTGGTGGCTCTATTTATATATATCAACAGCCAATGAATTATCTTCGTTTTGGCGCCAAAAAACGGGTTTGGCGCTAAAAAACCGGAAGTTCTATTACTGTTATGCTTCCGTTTTTGGGTAATGTTTTTGCATGCCTAATTGATCAGTATATTCTTTACTGATCACTATTGTTCCATTTTTTAGAAAAGAAAGTTCTGTCACACTAGATCTTTAGAAATATACATTGCCGATCGCTCAGTTTATAAACTCGTGAGCGTCGGACCGGAAGTGACGTCATGTTTGTTTACTTCCGGTTATTCGTACTTCCGGTTACATTATTTCTATGGCAGTTTGGCAAATAGCGATATTCGTAATGGGGGCATTTATGCTATATATGGAAATCCCACATAAACATATTAGGCAAGTGTAAGCTCCATGTAAGGTGGTCATATTTGGGGTATATAAATAATATGAGCAATATTCGAAATACAGTGGGTAACATTCTTAAAATACTTAAACATAACACATAATAAAATGACAATCCCAAAATTGATAACAATCTTACAGTAAGAGATCATTTAATGTGACTCTTATTCTGTTTATCCCCGTAATTGGTGATATTAATCTGTCGAATATTGTATTTTTATTGTATTTTTATTGTATTTTCTACTGTACCGATTATGTATTTTTAACTATATGTTTTACTGTATCTCATTTTAGTATATGTTACATGGATCCATGGTTTTACTATATGTTCAAATAAATGTTTTGACTGCTATTTACTTTCCTGTTAGAATCTTCCTTTGCCTCTAGTTGGCGCTCTTGGATTATTTTATTAATTCTTTGTAATCTTATCAGGGTAAGCTAGATACCCTTTTATCCAGGAGCTGTGAGGAAGCAGGTTGAGCGCTGTCAGATTTTTTCTGTAAACGATTTCCTTCTCTCTAGCATCTTTCAGCAGCAAACCTAAAATTGCATAAGCATCAAACCCAAAATTGCATAGGTTGTGATTTTATTTCCTTTTTATCTAGTTGTGTTATTTGTAACTTTAGTTTCATTAGTTCCTTTTTTGAGCACCAAGCACTTTTATAATAGGTATGGATATTACAAGGTCCATCAGACAAGATATCCAATTGGATATCCATCATTCCAGCATTACCACTGGAATCAACACTAATGATAACTTAGATCTTGCCACAATTTTCAAATCTTTAGAGAAGCTACTCATACAAGAGGTTAAATTTAAAGCAGAAATATCATTTTTAAAGAAATGTCTTGAACTTAACATCATCCCGAAAGGGTTAGTGATTAGAAAAGATTGTGCATTTCAAACAGAGGACCCAGTATTTCTAACACAATGGTCAGAAGCTCTGGTAGAGACCTCTAGGAAATTGATGCAGACTATAATGGATTATAGAGAATCTATTTTGAGTAAGGTAGATATCGAAATTAAGAGTACTGAGGACAATCTTATTGGCTCTGATGGTTATATAATAGAATGCAAGGACTTTTTAGATAGAAAAGAAAATTTGACAAAGAAAATAACTAAGATAAGAGAAGATATAACCAATAAAAAGTCCAAAAAACTTTACAGGGAACTAGAACTGATTAAGCTTAGTAAGGATCAGGCAAACGAACAATTAATAAATGACAATAACACTGATAATAATGACACTGCACAAAAAGATAATGATAATGAGGGTGAATGGGTAGAAGTGACTAATAAGAGGAGGGGGCACAGACCCAGGATACCATCTAGAAATGAGGACACTAGACACGATGAGACCAGAAATCAACAAACCCAAAACTATAGGTCCTGGAATACAGTGTACACACCCAAAAATGACAGATGGAACTATGAACCTCCCTACCCAGAGGACAATAGGACCCCTAGAACACCGTTTCGTCAATACAGACACAATAGGGGTTGGGGGGGCGATTACAGACCCCATTGGTCCCATTCCCAAGACCTCAGTTATCAATATAATCAGAGACAAGATGCAAATCATAATGGTGAGTTTTTCAAGGGGGATAACAATCGAGGATATATCCACTCCCCATATAGACATGACAATAAGAGACAAGAACATCCATATCCCAACTACTATCCTAGGCAATATAGTAGAACAAATGGTAACAATAGAGAAAACACAGACTCATTTTGGGGACAAAGAGGATACCGAAGATACCCCCAATTTAGTCGAAGACACCAACAGTCATTTAATAGAGGTGGAAACTGGCACAATTACCGCCACAACGACAACTACGAACCTCCTAGATTTAACCATCCAGGACCACGACCAGATACAAATATACGTGGGACGAACCAACAATCCAAACAACAAGAAGAAAGACAACCCAATAAACGCATACCAGATATAGGTATGAATGAAGAATATCAAGCATCAACATCAGGGCATTCTTTTTTAGGAATACCTCAGAAAACTCCCAAAGAATTAGAAAGAGGATCTTTGAAGAGAAAGAACCCAAATTCAGAGGACTTTCAAACTCCAATAGACAAAAGAAGACCCACAGAGGCAAGAGAGGAGGGCGAAGAATAAGAAAGAAGGAATTACCGCTCTCCCCACTAAATGTCAAGGCAACTACTACAGACATCTTTAACCTAAGCTCAAAGGAACTCACTGAAAAGGAATCGTCTGTGTTAAACTATGGACTATCGTTCACCCCATCAAAGGGTTTGAACAAATTCAACACCTTCATAAACGCAAAAGAATTGGTCAGGAAACTGACTTTAAAAAGACATTTTATGAGAACTCCATTGGAAATACAATCTATTCGACATGAAAATGTTATTTCAGACACCCAAACTACTAACAAAAATACTTACCTTCATACAGATCTAAGACCAAGATCGAATTTTTACCCATTAGCAAGTAAGGGTAATGCTATTGACACATTCGATACCATGATCTGCAACGAGATCAGGGACATCAATTACAAGAAATTGAATAGGCATAAACATAACCTGACTAGAGAACAAATGAACACTATAAAGGCCCTCGAGAAGAATCATGATGTGGTGATTAAACCAGCCGATAAAGGTGGGGGCATCGTGGTTCTGAACAAAACAGACTACAATCACGAGTGTAACCGGATCTTATCAGACCAACAGACATATGAAGTATTGAAGAAAAATCCAGTTGAAATCTTCAAAAGAGAATTAGAAGAAATGTTGGGGGAAGCTAAAAACATTGGGATCCTAAATGAAAAAGAGTATAAATATATCAATATCAAATATCTCATAACCCCAGTCCTATATTATCTCCCCAAAGTACACAAATCCCTCGAAAAAAACCCCGGTCGACCAATAATATCAGGAATAGGGGGTCTGTCTAGTAATCTGTCCGAATATATAGACAGATTATTACAGAAATACGTTACAGAATTACCGTCGTATTTGAGGGATTCTACTCAGATTCTGAATAAATTGGAGAATGTACAATGGGGAGAAAATTATATACTCGTTACATGTGACGTTATGTCCCTCTATACCAGCATTCCACATGAAGGCGGTATAGAAGCAGTGGACTTCTTCCTTAAGAAAGATCCCAATTTACCTGAATTACAAAGAGAATTTATTCTTAGAGGGATACGTTTTATTTTAACCCACAACTATTTTAGCAACAATGGGACTTTTTTTAAACAAATATGTGGTACAGCGATGGGGACCAGGTTCGCGCCTAGCTATGTGAATTTGTATATGGGCTACTGGGAACTAGTTTTTTGGGAATCATGCCCAGCTAGCGCGGACCTGGTCCTCTATAACAGGTATATAGATGATATCATTCTGATATGGAAGGGGTCTAGAGAAGATTTAGAATATACCTTAAAAGTCATGAATGACAATACCCACAATCTTAAATTTACATATGAGATGAGCAATAAAACGATCAATTTCCTAGATCTAAAAATCGACATCAATGAAGGCAAACTGGAGACGTCCACTTTTTTTAAAAAAGTGGACTGCAATAATTATATACATAGAGAAAGCTGTCACCTCAACAGATGGAAGACAAATATACCAAAAGGTCAATTCCTTAGATTGAAGAAAAATTGCTCTAATCCCAATAAGTGGGAAGAACAAGCTGCCACTCTTAAAGACAAATTTTTAGAAAGGGGTTATGAAGAAAAGTCCCTAATTGAAACTATGGAAGAAGTCAGGAATAAAGACCGGAAAGATCTCCTGGTATATAAACCCAAAAAAACAATCAACCATTCTGAAAATAACCAACTCACTGTCCCGTTCATAACTGAGTATAGTGAGAACAGACACATTGTGGAGAAAATCATTGAGAAGCACTGGTCACTTTTAAAGAATGACGAAATCATAGGGGACAAACTGACAACTCGACCTGTCTTCATATATAGGAAGACATATAACCTAAAGAGCAGACTATCCCCAAGTATACCTAAGGGGATATCGAATAAAGTAAGGGATGTATTTGGTAAAGAAATCAAAGGATTCTTCCCATGTCTGAGTTGTAAAGCCTGTAAAAGAGGTGTTAAAACTAAAGAATTCACCTCTTTCAACACAAAAGTAAAATACAAGATCAGTGATCTTATAAGATGCAGTGACAGAGGAGTTGTCTACATGATATGGTGCAGCTGCGGACTTCAATACATAGGACAAACGTCCAGAAGTCTTAAAGATCGCATTAGAGAACATCTATTAAAGATAGAACATGAAAACACTGAGACAGCCCTCTATAGACATTTTACCACTTACCATCGAGCAAGTCACAAAGACTTTAACTATATAGGCATACAACTAGTGACACCAAATTGGAGGGGCGGTGACTATGAGAGACGCCTACTGACTGTAGAATCCAAATGGATTTTTAACATTGACTGTCTTTACCCTAGAGGTTTAAATAACAGAGAGGACCTCTCACACCTATTAAGTACAAAGTAATATCTTAGGACACTTAGCTAGTTAGCATGTATCTTCATACTAGCTTTTTTAGCAAAGCGTTACTATCATATAAACCTTAATAATAGGCACTTTTAACAATAGACGCTTTTATTTTATTTTATATAGAATTTAGTACCTGCATCCCATTTTTAAGTCCCATTTTTTAGCCTTATTTTAGTCTGTTTTTAGAAAAGACGATTTTAGATATTATGAATCTCCAAGATATCCTTTTTTGTATCATGGATACCATTACTAAATGTACCCTTATCAAATGTACATTTATTGTATCCCCCTATTATATCTCCTTTTTTAATATAATAGATGTCCCCGGGCCTCACTTATGCATTTTATAATCTTATGACCATAGTTTATCATTTTTACAAATTTACATTTATAATCATAATCTATAATTTTATGACTCAAGTTTATCATTTTTACATTAATTTTAAACTTCTTTTAATCTGCATACTTACCATACTCCAAAATGTTTTTAAAATTGTTATCAACTGTAAGATTGTTATCAATTTTGGGATTGTCATTTTATTATGTGTTATGTTTAAGTATTTTAAGAATGTTACCCACTGTATTTCGAATATTGCTCATATTATTTATATACCCCAAATATGACCACCTTACATGGAGCTTACACTTGCCTAATATGTTTATGTGGGATTTCCATATATAGCATAAATGCCCCCATTACGAATATCGCTATTTGCCAAACTGCCATAGAAATAATGTAACCGGAAGTACGAATAACCGGAAGTAAACAAACATGACGTCACTTCCGGTCCGACGCTCACGAGTTTATAAACTGAGCGATCGGCAATGTATATTTCTAAAGATCTAGTGTGACAGAACTTTCTTTTCTAAAAAATGGAACAATAGTGATCAGTAAAGAATATACTGATCAATTAGGCATGCAAAAACATTACCCATAAACGGAAGCATAACAGTAATAGAACTTCCGGTTTTTTAGCGCCAAACCCGTTTTTTGGCGCCAAAACGAAGATAATTCATTGGCTGTTGATATATATAAATAGAGCCACCAATACTCACCTTTAGTTAGTCTTGAGAAAGGCCTTTTATAGAGGCCGAAACGCGTTGACAAATTTGGTGAGCATTATTTCATATCTTTTCATATGTTAAAACGTTATTGCACTATGTTGTTGTTTTTTAAATTACAGGGATAATCGAAGTTTACATTGCAAAGACCAAGCAAAGTCATCTAGCACATATAAGTCCATTATCATCACCCATATGGAGAAATTCATAAAGAGGATCATTCACTAATATTTTTTCTTACTAAATATCACTTGGATTTTATTTTAGTAATATCACTTATATTTTTTATTATTTTTTACTTTTTCATTTTTTCATTTTTTCAGACACTTTCACACAATCTTACACATTTTTACACTCATCACTAGTTTTAGGGGGATCCCCCGTTCATATTACACTTTTATATATACACTTGGATTATTTCAATTGGATTTTATATATACTATTTTTTTACTTGATTTTTCATCACTACTTGATTTTTCATCACTGTTTTTTCCACTGGATTTTTCACTGGATTTCTGGACTCGTTAGTTACAACTAAGAATTGCACCACAATTCCTTTGGACAATTTTTTTAGAAACTTTTGTTCTTCGTAAGAGATCATTTAATGTGACTGTTATTCTGTTTATCCCCGTAATTGGTGATATTAATCTGTCGAATATTGTATTTTTATTGTATTTTTATTGTATTTTCTACTGTACCGATTATGTATTTTTAACTATATGTTTTACTGTATCTCATTTTAGTATATGTTACATGGATCCATGGTTTTACTATATGTTCAAATAAATGTTTTGACTGCTATTTACTTTCCTGTTAGAATCTTCCTTTGCCTCTAGTTGGCGCTCTTGGATTATTTTATTAATTCTTTGTAATCTTATCAGGGTAAGCTAGATACCCTTTTATCCAGGAGCTGTGAGGAAGCAGGTTGAACGCTGTCAGATTTTTTCTGTAAGCTCTAGTGGAATGAGCCGTAATCTTCTCAGGAGGCTGTTGTCCCGCCGTCTCATAAGCTAGGAGGTTGACACTTATCAACCAGAAAGACAGGGAAAACGTAGTGGCCTTCTGACCCCTATGCTTACCCACATAGATGGCAAACAAAGATGAAGATTGTCTGAACTCCTTAGTAGCCTGAGGGTAGAACTGAAAGGCATGAATCACATCTAGATTGTGAAGCAAACGCTCCTTCGCCGAAGAAGGATTGGGACACAAGGAAGGAACAACAATCTCTTGATTAATGTTACGATCTGACACCACCTTAGAAAGGAAACCAAACTTAGTACGTAAAAACGACTTATCAGTGTCATGGTCCTATCTTACACATTCCACCTTAATATATACTTTGCCATATCAAGCCTATACCACCTTAACATTGTCTCCTCCTGCCTATAAAGCCTGCACTGTCTAATTACTCTTTGCTGGTTTATTGAAGTGATTAACTCACAACTCCAGCTTGTATCCTGGTGAAAGAAAGTACTCGGCTGCATTTAAACTACTTCACTTGCACACCTTGGCAAAAGCGCTGCTTGTTGTCTTCCTACCTGGCTTCCTCTGACGTCACTGCAAGCCATTCACTCCTCACACGCTGCTCAGGCCTGGCAGCGTTCCAACTTCACAGCGTGCACAGACTTCCAGCTGCTCTGACACAGCCTTCCGGATCTCAAGCACTCACAGTGCCTTCAGCTTGCAACAAGTATAGCGACACATGAGGTTATCAGGTTCCGTATAAGCTTTTACTTGTAGTGTTCTAAGTCTGCTACTCTCACTACTTCCATATTTAAGCTTGCCATAATATTGACATTCCTCTATGTGTTACACTGTATAAATCTGCCAGCAAGCTACTAGCACTACCATTACTAAATGGTTATATTAACTCCTCACCTGCAGTGTGCCATATTAAACATGCTATGAGTACTAATCAGGGTATTTTCCCTTTTTTTTTTTAGTTACTGCTCCTGTCTTGAGAAATATATATCCTTTGTTCTGCCTCTAAAGCATTCCTGTATTCATTACTCTTTGATATTGGAAGCTTATTGAGGCAATATAAATACAGATTAGGATTATATGCTTCCTTACTAGCAAGCATATTTCCCAGTTTGTTACATTAACATATTACAACAGTTCTACTTCTAAAGTACTAAAGATAAGTAAAGAATTGTCACATAAACAAGTGATTTCTTACATAATAAACCAGCCTTAAAAAAAAATAAAAAAAATTTGTAACTATGGAGCCATCAGATGTGGCCCCCCAGCTACATAATTTAAACCAGCGCCTGGACAACTTAACTCAGGCATTTAGAGATATACAGGTGGAAAACCAAAGTCTCAAAGCCTGTCTTAGAGAAGTGTTGGCCAATAGGAATGCTGGAAATGACCACCAGGCTGAGCCCCAGGTTTCTTACCCTGAGAAATTTACTGGTGATAGATCCACTTTTCGCCAGTTCAGAAACGCCTGTCTGTTGTTATTCGATTTAAAACCGAGAACTTATCCTACAGACAGATCCAAAGTATTAACTGTTCTCTCATACCTGCGAGGGGAACCTCGGGCCTGGGCTGACTCATTTTATGAGTCCCAGGACCCAATTCTGAATTCTTTTGATGCCTTCTTAAAGGCTTTATCCAACCTTTATGATGATCCTTATCGTCAGATTACTGCTGAGACTAAACTCAGAGGACTCAAACAGTTAAAAGCTCCAGTGGAGGAGTATATTACTCGTTTCAAGATTTGGGCCAGAGATTCGCTCTGGAATGAGGTCTCTCTCAAGAATCAGTATCGAATGGGGTTGTCAGAGGAAGTAAAGGACGAACTCTCCAGAACTGGCATACCAGATCGCCTAGAGGATTTCTATACTTTAACAACTACTATAGATCGCAGGCTCCGAGAGCGAAGGCAGGAAAAAGGTAGTTCTAGCCACCCCACACCCCGCTTGCTCCCGACTCCGCCTACTGCTACTGCTCCCCCTGACCAGCCTATGGACATTAGCTTTCTGAGAGGACCTCTCACTATGCAAGAAAAGACCAGACGCCGTAATCTCAATCTGTGTATGTATTGTGCTGGTACGCAGCATGTGGTTAAGGATTGTCCCCTGCTTCTGAAGCAAAAGCGAGGTAAGACAAAATCAAATAGTAACTGTCTTCACACAAAGTCAGCTACATCAACTTACTTTACCTTACCTTTACAATTACAGTGGGATCAGCACAGGATCAGCAGTAACGCCATCGTTGATACAGGCGCTTGTACCAATTTCATTGATGTTCGTTTGGTTCATTCTAATAAAATTCCTTTTCAGTTAAAAAGCATTCCACTGCCTCTCAAAGTCATTGACGGGTCACATTTAGCTTCTGGTCCGGTGTCACATCAAACTGTCCCTCTGTTAGTCACAACTCCCTCTGGTCACACTGAAACAATTACTTTCGATATCATATCCTCTCCTATTTACCCTATTGTACTGGGAATCTCTTGGCTTCGTTTACACCAACCCACTCTGCATTGGTCCACTCTTTCTCTCTCCTTCCCCTCCTCTTACTGTTCTAACACTTGCTTCCCTAGGAAACATATTTTGATCACATCCACTCCTGTCATACCAGTTGAATATTCTGATTTTTCAAACGTTTTCGATAAAAAAGAGGCAGAGGTATTGCCTCCCCATAGGGCCTATGATTGCCCCATAGATCTGCTGCCTGGTGCAACCATACCTCATGGTCATATTTATCCCCTCTCAAGACCTGAGTTACAACACCTTAAAACTTATATTACTGAGAATTTAAAAAAAGGGTTCATCCGTCCCTCCACCTCACCTGCAGCAGCAGCTATGTTTTTTGTAAAGAACAAGGATGGGTCTTTACGCCCGATAATAGATTATCGCGAGCTGAACAAAATAACAATAAAAAACAGATACCCACTACCTCTCATCCCAGAACTGATTGAGAGGTTACGTGGCGCCACAGTGTTCACTAAACTAGATCTGAGGGGTGCCTATAACCTTGTCAGAATAAGAGTCGGGGACGAGTGGCTGACCGCATTTAGGACTAGGTATGGTCTCTATGAGTATACGGTTATGCCATTCGGTCTGTGCAATGCCCCGGCGACATTCCAGAACTTCATTAATGATATTTTTAGAGATGTCCTTGACACGTTTTTGGTTGTCTACTTAGACGACATTCTTATTTACTCACCCTCTTTGACAGAACATATACAACATGTCAGGCTTGTGTTGTCTAGACTACAAACACATAGACTCTATGTTAAATTAGAAAAATGTTTGTTTCACGTCACAGAGGTGTCTTTCTTGGGTTATCACATCAGTAAGGGTCAGATAAAGATGGAGGATAACAAAATTTCAGCCATATCATCATGGCCTATACCCTCTTCTGTGAAAGAAGTTCAAAGGTTCTTGGGCTTCGCAAATTTTTATAGACGCTTTATTCAAAACTTTGCTGCCATCACAAAACCCCTGACAAATCTGACTAAGGGAAAGACTCCATTTTGTTGGACACCTGAGGCTCAAACCGCCTTTGACCAATTAAAGCATCTCTTTACCACCTCTCCGATACTCCATCTACCAAACACAAAGTGTCAATTCGTATTAGAGGTTGACGCATCAGAATATGCCATTGGCTCCGTGTTATCCCAGAGATCCACTCCTAAGGACTCATTACATCCTGTGTCTTATTTCTCTAGGCTCCTGACACCAGCTGAGCTGAATTATCCAGTTGGTGAAAAGGAGTTGTTGGCTATTAAGTCATCCTTTGACCAATGGAGGCATTTATTGGAGGGTACGGAGCAACCTATAGTGATATTTACTGATCATAAGAATCTACAGTATCTCCAGACAAACAGAACTCTTTCTGCTCGACAGCTCCGCTGGAGCCTCTACTTCTCTCGTTTCTCCTTCCACATTGCCTACCGTCCTGGCATACGGAATGGAAAGGCAGATGCTTTATCTAGAAGGGATAAAAAGCCTGAGTCTACTCAATTTCCATCCACCATCATTCCAAAATCTTCTTTTGTAGGTCTTCTATCAAATGATCTCACAGATCTAAAAACACATCAACAACAAGACATTACTAAGACCGCTTACACGCTTACCCCTGATAATGCTGGAATCCTCTACAAGGATTCAAGGCTATATGTTCCACCCTCGCTGCGAGATCAGGCAGTGTCCATTGCCCATGATTCATTATTAGCAGGTCATATGGGTATACACAAGACACTTGACCTTCTACAGAGGTATTTTTGGTGGCCTTCTATGAGAACCACTTTTAAAGAATACATCAAACTCTGCGTTACCTGTCAAACCTGTAAGCCCTCACACCAACCACCTCTGGGTTTACTACAGAACCTCCCTATTCCCGAATTTCCGTGGACTTCTGTCTCCATGGACTTTGTAGTTGATTTGCCTAAATCTGAAGGTTACACCGTCATTTTTGTTGTTGTGGATCTCATGTCAAAGATGGCACATTTCATTCCAACCGAAACTCTACCCACTGCACAAAAATCAGCTCAGTTATTTCTTAGAGAGATTATTCGTTTACATGGAATACCCACTACAGTACTCAGCGACAGAGGCTCACAATTCACCTCAAAATTTTTGAGACATCTTTGTAGCTCACTAGACATACATCAGTGTTTGACCACATCGTACCACCCACAGACCAATGGACAGTGTGAGAGAACCAACCAGTGGCTGGAGCAATTTTTACGTTGCTACTGTTCCCACAAACAAGAATCTTGGGCCACGTACCTCCCACATGCTGAGTTTGCATATAATAATACCACCAATACTTCTACGGGGTTTTCTCCCTTTTATATCAATTCAGGCTACCATCCCCGATTTCATCCATTGCCTATGACACACTCACCTTGTCCTCAGGTGAATGATCTCGTCAATTCCATCAAGCAGACTTACGTCGCCATACAGGATAACATCAAGAAAGAATCTGAGGATTCCAACTCCTTGCAAGAAGTTTAACAAACTTTTTGTTGGTCCTTTTTCTATCATTGCTCTTCCAAACCCGGTTACGGTGACTCTACAGCTTCCTCCCACTTACCGCATTCACCCGACATTTCATGTGTCCCTCATCAAGCCTTGCTACTCTTCTACCCCTCTATCAGCCACTTCCCTGGGTTCTCCTACCCCGGATCCTGAGTACGAGGTCCAGGCCATTCTGGACTCTAGACGTTGGCATGGTGAACTGCAGTATCTGGTTCATTGGTCCGGGTACGACTCTTCGGAGGACTCTTGGGAACCCGCTTCAAATCTCTCTGCAGATAGGTTGGTCTCTTTGTTTCATCGGAGGCATCCGGATCGTCCTTCTCCCTGAAACCTCTTTGATGTTTCCTTGGGGGGGGAGTATGTCATGGTCCTATCTTACACATTCCACCTTAATATATACTTTGCCATATCAAGCCTATACCACCTTAACATTGTCTCCTCCTGCCTATAAAGCCTGCACTGTCTAATTACTCTTTGCTGGTTTATTGAAGTGATTAACTCACAACTCCAGCTTGTATCCTGGTGAAAGAAAGTACTCGGCTGCATTTAAACTACTTCACTTGCACACCTTGGCAAAAGCGCTGCTTGTTGTCTTCCTACCTGGCTTCCTCTGACGTCACTGCAAGCCATTCACTCCTCACACGCTGCTCAGGCCTGGCAGCGTTCCAACTTCACAGCGTGCACAGACTTCCAGCTGCTCTGACACAGCCTTCCGGATCTCAAGCACTCACAGTGCCTTCAGCTTGCAACAAGTATAGCGACACATGAGGTTATCAGGTTCCGTATAAGCTTTTACTTGTAGTGTTCTAAGTCTGCTACTCTCACTACTTCCATATTTAAGCTTGCCATAATATTGACATTCCTCTATGTGTTACACTGTATAAATCTGCCAGCAAGCTACTAGCACTACCATTACTAAATGGTTATATTAACTCCTCACCTGCAGTGTGCCATATTAAACATGCTATGAGTACTAATCAGGGTATTTTCCTTAACTAGTTACTGCTCCTGTCTTGAGAAATATATATCCTTTGTTCTGCCTCTAAAGCATTCCTGTATTCATTACTCTTTGATATTGGAAGCTTATTGAGGCAATATAAATACAGATTAGGATTATATGCTTCCTTACTAGCAAGCATATTTCCCAGTTTGTTACATTAACATATTACCACAGTTCTACTTCTAAAGTACTAAAGATAAGTAAAGAATTGTCACATAAACAAGTGATTTCTTACAATCAGCATGAAAAACAAGGTAAGGGGGGTCAACATGGCAAGGCCGAATTATCGGAGACTCTGCGAGCAGAGGCAATAGCCAACAGAAACAAAACCTTCCAAGATAACAGTTTGTCAGCATTTTGCATGGGCTCAAAAGGAGCCTGCGGCAACACACGAAGAACAAGATTTAGACTCCATGGCGGAGCCATCCTTCTAAACACAGTTCTGATCCTAGTCAGGGCCTTAACGAAGGACTACACATCCGGAAGATCATCTAATCTCTTGTGCAGCAACACCGACAGGGCCGATGTCTGTCCCTTCAGGGAACTAGCAGATAGACAATTCTCCAGTCCATCCTGGAGAAAAGATAAAATTCTGGCAACTTTAACCTTATGCCAAGAAAAATGATGCTCCTCACACCAGTGCAGGTACGTTCGCCACACCTTATGGTAGATGCGTCGAGTAACTGGCTTACGAGCTTGAATCAAAGTGTCGATGACACTCAGAGAAACCTCTCCTGACTAAGACTAAGCGTTCAATCTCCCCACAGTCAGCCTCAGAGAATCTAGATTTTGATGAAGGAAAGGTCCCTGTATCAGCAGGTCCCTGCGACAAGGTAATCTCCACGGAGGAGATGAGGACATCCCCACCAGATCCACGAACCAAGTCCTTCATGGCCAGAATGGAGCAATTAGAATCACAGATGCTTGCTTCTGTTTGATGCGGGCCACCACGCAAGGGAGAAGAGGAAAGAGATATATGAGTCTAAACCTCCATGGAACTGCTAGGGCCATGAAGTCTATGTCCAGCATCCCCCATCTGCTGCATATCTCTGCAAAGACCTCGGGTTGGGGAGACCATTCCCTCGGGTGAAAGGATTGCCTGCTGAGGAAGTCTGCTTCCCAGTTGTCCACACCTGGAATGTGGATCGCTGACAACGTACAGTTGTGGGCCTCCGCCCATTCTAGGATTTTAGATACTTCTCTCATTGCTAAGGAACTTCTCGTTCCTCCCTGAGGGTTCATGTAGGCTATTGAAATTTTATTGTCTGATTGGAATCTGATAATCTGGGACAAACCCAGGAGGGGCTAAGCCTTCAGAGCATTAAAGATTGCCTGGAGTTCCAAGATATTGATAGGAAGAGTGGACTCCTCCTGAGTCCACAGCCCCTGTGCCTTCCTGGCACCCCAAATGGCTCCCCAGCTGGATAACCTGGTGTCCATATTCACAATCTCCCAAAACGGTCTCAAGAAGCACGTGCCTTGGGACAAGTGATCTAGACAGAGCCACCAAGAGAGCGAGTCTCTCGACAGGCTGTCCAGAACTATCTGTTGTGACAGATTGAAATGGTCGCCATTCCATTGTCTCAGCATGCATAGCTGTAAAGATCTGAGATGGTATCTGGCAAAGGGAATGATGTCCATACAAGACACCATGAGTCCAATCACCTCCATACACTGGGCCACCGAAGGTCTCAAGGAGGCCTGGAGGGCAAGACATGTTGTTGTTAGCTTGCAATGTCTCTGATCTGTTAGAAAGATCTTCATCGAGTCTATAACTGTGCCCAGGAAATTCACTCTGGTATTTGGAGTAGCAAACTCTTTTCCATGTTTATCTTCCATCCATATGATCATAGAAGACTCAGAAGAAAGTCAGAGTGATCCCTTGTTAGACGAAAGTATGGTGCCTGTACCAATATATCGTCCAGGTAAAGAGCTACTGCTATGCATCGGGTTCTGGCAACTGCTAAATATCCTTGGAGCAGTAGCTAAGCCAAACAGAAGTGCTATGAACTGGAAGTGCTGATCCAGAAAGGCAAATTTCAGGAACTGGAAATGTTCCCTGTGTATCAGAACTTGAAGGTATGCATCCTTCAGATCTATGGTGGTCATAAACTGTCCTTCCTGAACCAGGGGAAGGATTGATCTTGAAGGAGGGGGCACTTAGAACTTTGTTTAGGCACTACAAGTATAGAATTGGACAAAAAGTTCCCTCCTTTTTGGGAACCAGAAAGAGGTTTGAATAGAACCCCAGACCTCTTTCTGATGCAGGTACCAGGACTATAACTCCTAAGAAGGATAGATTCCTTACACAATCTAAAAAGGCTGTCCTCTTCTCCGGTCTTGTAGACAGTCTGGAGAGTAGGAATCTGCCCCTGGGTGGATGAGATTTGAATCCTATCCGGTATACCTGAGATACAACCTCCAGAACCCAAGGATATTGAACATCCTGAAACCAAGTGTCTGAGAAAAGCGACAATCTGCCCCTATTCGGTTCCGATCCCGCATTGGGGGCCGCCCCTTCATGCCGATTTGTTATAGGCAGGCTTCTTTGTCTGTTTGGACTTGTTCCGGGACTGAGCAGGTTTCCAAGTGCTCTTGGGCTGCTCGGATTTGGATGAAGATTGAGATTGTTGGGATTTGTTCGAACAAAAGGAGCAAAATTTAGAGGACTGCCGTACCTTAGGTCTGTTTTTCTTATCCTGAGATAGGAAGGCACCTTTTCCTCCAGTAACCGTAGAGATGATGGAGTCTAGACCGGGTCCAAATAAAATCTTCCCCTTGAAAAGAAGAGAAAGGAGTCTGAATTTAGAAGTCATATCCGCAGACCAAGACTTCAACCAGATAGCCCTGCGGGCTAGGACTGCAAAACCAGAAGCCTTAACATTCAGGCGAATAATCTGCATATTCGCATCACAGATGAAAGAATTAGCTTTACGTCTCTCCTGAATATCCTCAAGGGGAGATTCCACCTCGATAAGTTCTGACAGGGAGTTGCACCAGCAGGTGGTGGCCCCGGCCACCGCGACCACAGCTGCCACCGGTTTAAATAAAAATCCTGCATGTTGTAACATTCTTCTTAGGAAAGTTTCCAACTTCTTATCCATAGGTTCTCTAAAGGAAGAGCTATCCTCAAGAGGGATAGTAGTACGCTTAGCTAGCATCAAAATGGCGCCATCCACCTAAGGGATGGAGCCCCATAGCTCTAATTGAGAATCAGGGATCAGGAACAATTTTTTAAAAGTAACCGATGGAGAAAAGGAAGTTCCAACTTCCCATTCCCATTCGTTACTAATAATGTTCGCCATATGCACTGGGACCGAAAAAGTTTGTGGGACCTTCCTGTCTTCATAAACCCTATCTAACTTAGGGATCTTTGGTTACTCATGTAGCTTAGGCTCTGGAACTTCTAGCGTAGACAGAGGTCTCTGACTCTGAAAGTTCCCCCTCTGACGCCACAAAGGTTAACTCATCCTCGGATAACTGAGACATACAAGCTAGATCCGATTGGAAATTAGATGAATCTAAAACAGGAGAACTGTGTTTAACCTTTCTCTTATATTTCCCAGAGATAGGTAGGGCCGCGGACACCACCGATTGTAAATGCACTGTAAAGTCTGCAAGAAAAAAGCCACCTCCAGACAGAGAAATAGCTGTGCCGTGGGTAACTGCATGTGAAGCGGTTAGGGTAGAAAGGGTAGTAATCTCTCGGTTCACAGAATACTGAGAGGTTGATGGCTCAGAGGGACTAACAGCACTAGGGTTAATAGCAGATTTAGCTCCCTTTTTAGACTTTAAAACAGTACACAGGCAATTGGAACAAAATTGAGCAGACAGGCAAACCACGGCCTCCTCACAATATAAACAGGTATTATTAAGCACTACAGGAGGAGAGGAACCTTCCAACATATTATCAGAGTCCTCCATAGTAGGTACGTAATCCCACAGTGGAAAGAGAAAAACGATACAAAATAAACGTTTTAAATATAGAAAGGCACCTTTACAAAACCAATGGCTGGGCCACTCACCACATCCTAGACCCAGACAAGTTGTCAAAAAACACTCCTCAGGAGTACTGTCTGCAGCAGGATCGTAAGAAAGTGAATGAAGCCGCACTCTGTCACATGGTGCGCAAGGTAGGACCTCCCCTGCTATGAAAATGTGCGCAAAGCTATTAGGAGCTGCGCAACTCACAAAAGTGAAAGTGAAACCTGTCTGTTCCAGCCAAAAGTACACAGTCTAAATGAGCCCTGAAAACGTTCTTCACAAATGTTAAAGCAGTATATAAACTCCCCAAACTGTTCCCAATAAACTCCCACTGATGCGATATTAACCCTCTATCCTACTGAGGTATAGAGGAGTCACACTGTGACCCTATATAAGCAGTGGAGGCTCCTCCATTTGTGCACAAGCGCACGTGCCCCCCTGTCAGATTGCTGAGCAAAAAGAAAAAATGTCAGATGAGAAAAAAAAATAAACTGTCAGATGCTGAGAAAAAAAAAATAAAAAAAATTATGCTGAATAAAATTATGCTGAATAAAATATAATTTTTTCAATGGCCCCCTATTGGAAAAATTATATTTTATTTTTTTAACCCCCAAAAATAACATTCTGCTTGTTTTCTTTTAAAAAGTAAAAAAAAAAATTGTGTGTGTCTGTTTCTTTAATACGAAACCGCACGTGCGATAGGCATGATATAGGGCTCTGTCAGTGATGCCTACGTCAGTCTGCAGGATTTGGGCCAGCCTCAAGCAATTCTAATTGATAGCTTGATCGCACACACTGAACTGTGCGAGTGGGGAGGGACAAATTCCAGCCTGTGCTCTGATAGGCTGCACCGATGACATCACCGGTCGGTGACCGGCTCCTCCCCCGATCAATCAACAACAACATAGCCAGGCGTTCTAGAACGATTCAACAGACAAGTTCAGCCTGGCTGTGCCCGCCACTCTCGCTCTCAGCCTCTCTGATAGGCTGCACGGTCTGCAATGAAGATGACAGATACGTCATCACCGGCTCCTCCCCGCATCAACGGCGCGAAAAATTCAGTGTTGAGTTTGCTGTTGAGCGGAGAGGAGTGAAGTAGTAGTCTGCAGCAGAACTGTACTTAACTGAACGATTAATATCTTTCTTGACTTTAAAGTCTTTATATCTATATCGATTCGATCGATACTACCAAAAAATTACTTGTCTGTCTGACCTGTTGAACAGTCAACTGTCTTGAATTACAGACTCAGTTGAACTTAGTTACACAGCAGCACTATTGTGTAATATACTAATATATTTTGAGGCTCTAGAGAGCCTAGATAGGGAGAGTTTTTAGTTAGTGGAGCAGCTTTCACTGACTTCACTTGGGCAGAATTTTTTTTTTAAAAAATAGCTCCAGCCTCCCCTCCTGCTAGACGGTGTGGAGTCTGTGGACCTTTATAATTCTCATAATTTTTGGGGCCCTGTCCCCTGAACAGTTAGATAATCAGTCAGTCTGTGTCAGTGTAGTAGAAAAAGACCTTTATTTTTTTAATTAGCAGCAGGCAGCAGCCAGATACTTAAATAGATTAGATCAATCATTTGATTATAGGACTAGGGGAGTGCTACTTAAAAACAACTTGCCTTTATTCTTATCTTTTAAGTATTTAGCAGATAATTAATTATATTGCAAGTTTTGCATTAGTAGATTGCAAGTTTTGAGAAAAAATTTAAAAGTTTTTTTTTTTATTTTTTTTCAACAAAAGCAGTTAATTGATTGCTGCTGCTATATTAACTATATAATTTATTATAAAATATAAATTATTATAATTATACTAGTTAAAACACTATTTTATTTGAGAATTATTAGCAGTTTGCAGAGAGTCTCAGAGTTTTTAAAACAAATAAACAATTATATATTTTATAACAGCTTCACAGCTACTTACCTACAAGTTATAAAAGTAGTCACGGCTGCTATCTGCTGTAATTATACTAGTTAAAACTTAAAACACTATTTTAGTTTAAAATTATTAGCAGTTTGCAGAAAGTCTCAGAGTTTTTAAAACAATAATATATTTTATAACAGCTTCACAGCTACTTACCTACAGTCCTACAAGTTATATATTTTAGAACAACCAAAAATCTACTTGCCTACTAGTTTTAGACTGGAGTTCACCTTGCCCGTTGACGGCTGTCATGGCTGCTGCCTGCTGTAATTATACTAGTTAAAGTTAAAACACTATTTTAGTTTAGAATTATTAGCAGATTGCAGAGAGTCTCAGAGTTTATAAAACAATTATATATTTTATAACAGCTTCACAGCTACTTACCTACAGTCCTAAAAGTTATATATTTTAGAACAACCAAAAATCTACTTGCCTACTAGTTTTAGACTGTAGTTCACCTTGCCCGTTGACGGGTTGTCACGGCTGCTGCCTGCTGTAATTATACTACTTAGTTAAAACACTATTTTAGTTTAGAATTATTAGCAGATTGCAGAGAGTCTCTGAGTTTATAAAACAATTATATATTTTATAACAGCTTCACAGCTACTTACCTACTACAAGTTGTATAATTTATAACAGCTGCAAAGCTAATTACCAACTTGACTTGCCTATTAAGTCAAGTTTTATATTTTATAACAGCAATACTACTATTTATATATTATAACAGCAAAACTACTTGTCTCAAAGTTATATATATATATCTATATTATAACAGCAAAACAACTAACCTACAAGTTATATATTTTATAAGAGCCGCAAGGCTACTTACCTAGTTAAAGTTATATATTTTATAACAGCAAAGTACTGTTCTTTGTGTGTAAACTAACAGTTAAGATGGCACTTAGTAAAATCAGTGTGTCTGAGCTAAAGCAATTACATTTTTCAACGTTACCCATGGAAAGAAAAATTGAAATTAAAATGCTCAGGCCAACACCTATGCTTAACCTTATCCAGGTGACAAAATGTAAAACTAGAGATTTCAAAAGAGAATTCAAACCCGAGGTATATGATAAATATGCATGGATTTGTGGCTGTGAATTATCTAACAGACTCTTTTGTTTTTATTGTCTCCTGTTTGCAAAACAAAGTGGTGAAGCAAGCTGGGTGAGTTCTGGTGTCGCCGATTTATCACATTTAAATAAAAAAATAAATAAACATAATTGTTCACAATCACATTTAAACTCCACATTAGAGTTTAATTTGCTAGGAAGGGTTGATATTCGACAACAACTTGACAGTGCATATCGTTTAAATATTAGAAAACATAATGAGCAAGTAACGAAAAATCGTTATGTTCTTTCGAAAATAATTAATTGTATTTTATTTTGCGGCGCATTTGAACTTGCACTTCGAGGACATGACGAACGCGAGGATTCATTAAATCCAGGCATTTTCAGAGGTCTTATAAACTTCTCAGCAGAGCTTGATGCATCTCTAAAAGAACATCTCGCTAGTGCCACTGTTTTTAAAGGAACGTCAAAAGAAATTCAAAACGATTTATTAGACTGTATGCTTACTGTTTGCCAGAACCAAATAAAAAAGGAAATCTCAAAAGCAAGTTTTGTAGCAGTGATAGCAGATGAAACTACTGATGTTTCATCTGCCTTCCAATTGGTTGTTGTTTTTCGATACATTATAGGTAACGGTCAACCGGTTGAGAGATTCTGGGAATTCACTAATCCAGCTGGACATGATGCAGAATCTTTAGCTACTTGTATTCAAGCTACTTTGGAAAAAGTTATAGACAACCCAGAGAAACTGATATCGCAGAGTTACGACGGTGCAAGCGTGATGAGTGGTCAGCATGCAGGTGTTCAGGCTATAATTAAACGTACCTACAAGAATGCACATTTTGTGCATTGCTATGCACATCAGCTCAATTTAATTGTCAGCCAAGCAAGCAGTCAAAATCAACAAGTTCGAGTATTTTTTTCAAATCTAAGTGACATTACTAACTTTTTTAGTAACTCGCCACAAAGGATAGCTATTCTAGATGAAACTGTTAGAAGAAGGATACCTCATGGTTCTGCCACCAGGTGGAATTTCAAGAGTCGAACCGTCAATACAGTTTTTGAAAACAGGGAACAGTTAATTGAATGCATGGAAAAAATAGAGTCAACATCGAAAAAAGAAATAGCTATAAATCAAGTGGGGGCTATTCGGCGTATGTTACAAGACTCGGTATTCGTGTTTTGGCTTACAGTTTTTCACAATATTATGCCACATGTAGATGTGTTATACAACCAACTTCAGAAAACACAAACAGATGCGGCACTTATTCGAAAACATATTAACACTTTCCAGCAGACAATGGAAAACGAAAGGAATAGAATGGACACAGTGACCATGACGATATCAGAAACAGAGGAAACATCTAGGAAAAGGAAGAGAGAAAATATTCACATTGCTCAGACTGTGGCAGCTAAAGAGATATGCGATGTTATCACAAATCAAGTAAAAGATAGATTTTCTTTTATAACTCACTACTCGGCTGTTTCTCTCCTCCAAGCGGAAAAATTTGCTGATTACGAGAAAAATTTTCCATATCAGCTTCTTGAACAAACATCAGCGGTTTATCACACATTACAGAAAGATCGCCTGAAAACTGAACTAGGAGTAATTTACAGAAGACCAGATTTCCGAAATATGAATGGTGCCATCAGTCTTCTACAGTTTGTAATAGAAAATAACTTGGACAGTACTTTCTCGGAGACCTACAAACTGTTGCAAATTATTTCGACTATTCCCGTGACAACTGCTGAGAGATGTTTCTCAACTTTAAAACGAGTTAAGACATTTCTAAGGAGCACCATGACTGAGGAAAGACTGACTGCTCTAGCCATGCTCACAATTGAAAAACAATTGATCAATGACATGCATACATTCACCGAAAATGTTATTGATTTATTTGCCTCAAAAAAAGACAGGCGGATTGACTTAATTTACAAAAATTGTACTTGAGTTATCAACATTCTGTTTTAATCTTTACTGTTGAAGGTAATTATTAAGCACTAGTGTAATAGAAATAATCTTCTTTTGTAGAAAGTAAAATGTGGGTGTATTTATCTTCATGTTGCCAAGGCCTTTGACTGCATTGCCTAATATCAAACACTGGGGGCTGGGGCAACAGTAATTGAAATGTGGTTGTATTTCTCTATAAAGTGGAAGGTTCTTTAAATCCAGGAATATATATGTTTTCATAAATGTACATTCAACATTCTTATTATTTTGCAGCTTTAATTAATCATTTGGTTAATATATATATGTTATTATATAATTTAACTGAGCAGGTAGTGTAGGCTCCTCCATTTGTGCACTGTCGCACGTGAACATGGCTGTACTGAAGAGTATGCATTCATAGATTTAAGATGTCTGTGTCCACTATGAGGAACACAGTGAGCAATGCATGGTGAGGATATGGAAGACCACAGGCACAGTTCTTGTTAAGGCCAGAAGTGTCAGGGCAAGTAAAATATCAGAGAGGGCCAGAGGCAAAGGCAAAGGATGGTGAGAACGGTCAAAAACAGCCCACAGACCACCTCCAAAGACCTGTACTACTGGGAATATTGTTGAGGGTCTCATGGATTCCACTCAATATCAGCAGATACTTGAGAATAATGTTGAGGAATCAGTCACAAACTTCAGCTGAAGTTACCCCCAGGCCGGGGCTGGATATTTCAAGAAGACGATGACCAAAAACACTGCTGGTTCAAATGGGCGGGGCCATTTGAGGGGCGTGACTTTTTCAAAGGGGTGTGGCTTTTTAAATGGGTGTGGCTTGTTAAATGGGCGTGTTTTTAAAAAGGGCATGGTTTTTCAAAGGGGTGTGTCTTTCTAATAGGGGGAGGGTCTTGTGCACCCCCATCCTAAAAATTCACCAGCCGCCACTGTATATAAGGGGTCCCTGCTATATAAAATAACACAGACTTACCCTCCAGGATCCGTGCTGTGGAACAGATACAGCCTCTAAAGTGTGACAGCCTTGTAGCGACGCTCTGACATGGACTTGAGTGTGTAACAGCAAGCAGTGAAACTCAACACTGATTGATCAGGAGTTGTTAGGCGACAGTCTGGATGGTTTCGCATAAAAACTTTCCCTGCATCTCCTGCATCAATACTCTCACTGAGCGGTTGATATGATTACTTAAACCTCCAGTCCTCTCTTGAAGGGAACATACCTTACAGGACAGGACTATCCAAATCCTCTGACACTTCTCAGCCATCCTCCTCTAGTGACGAAAGGCAAAGAATGACTGGGGGATAGGGGAAGTTGGAGGGATATTTAAGCCTTTGGCTGGGGTGTCTTTGCCTCCTCCTGGTGGCCAGGTGTTGTATTTCCCAACAGTAAGGAATGAAGTTGTGGACTCTCCCTGCCTTATGTCAAGAAATAAAAACTTTTTTGCTTGAGTAAAAGCCTCAGACTTCTATGGCGCTCGCTATAAAACCCTATTTAGGCTATTAATCTTGAGTATATTTAGCTTTAAGATGGGGTAAGTGAGTACGGATAATGTTAGTATTGCGTAGTAAAAATTTGTATGCTCCAATTGTCTGTATATATCAAGCAGGATTCAATTCGATTTGGATTCATAGTTTGTAACCTTTTGTACTGACAATGTATTTAGTCTATTTTATTTTAGCATACTTCGTGACAATTTTTGTAACTCCGCCTACGGCTCCTGGTTGGTCATTGTAATGATGAGTCACAGTTGTTTTGGACACATTGCTATGGCAACGTTACGCTTACGTGAGTGAGTACGTCCACATGGTTTAAATGCTTCAATGGGGAAGCCGTAATGAGGATATGTAATGTAGGTGATGAATTAAATTAATAATACGGATGGTTGCTGAAATGGGGAACAACTTGCTGTACTTTAGTCTACATTTATGATCCTTTAACTTAGGTAGATATATGCTTAGGGTGGCCATAGGGAGATATATATCTTGTAATAGGGTTTTTTGCAATGGCTCTCATTATATAATTGTGACTGTTTTGTGCAATATTTCCTCACATTAGGATGTTTGGATTTTTTTGTAAACACTGCCAATATTTTATTCATTGATCATGATCGGTGTATGGTTTTATATAGAGGCAAAATATATATTTATATTCTTATATCACTTGTGCCTGTGAAGGGGGAGTGTACCAAGTTTTTCTTGTGTTGTTTCTAATCAGCTGTAGACCATCAGTGATCAGAATCATGTGACTTGATTCCAACATGTGTATCTAATGTGATTCTAATTATTGTATATTGTTATGCTCTATATATATGTTGTTTATTGTATAGCTCACTTATCACTGCCTGATGAAAGGGTGCCACTAACACCTTGAAACGCGTAGCAGCTTTATTGTATTGCTTTTAACGTATCTTTTAATAAAATATATCCCATACTTTGGGATATTTATTTTATATGGTTTGTGAGCTCTATTTGAGGTATATAATCCTTCTGGTGACCGTCTACCATCAACGACAGCCCATGGAGGTCACCTTTGTCCTTTGCTACCATCATTTGGATGGTGACTTTATTAACGCTAAAGGTGTAGTTTCAATTTCCTTCTATTATCAAGTTGAATTTGCTCTCTTAGTACCATTTGTTGAAAGGTAGGCTCAGAAGCAGGAATGCACTACTGAGAGCTAGGTGGTGACTGATGCCTACAAACATACGCTTCTTGTCACTGGCTCAACAGATGTGTTCAGCTAGATGTGCATTGCTGTTCCAGAGATAACTTTTAAGGGGCATGAACCCCAATTTTTTTTTCTTTCCAATTTAGTACCATTATCAAATTTGCTTCATTCTTTTGATTTGGTTTTGATTTGGTATTCTTTGTTGAATGAGCAGCAATGCACTGCTGGGAGCTAGCTGTCAACATTGGGTAAACCAATGACAAGAGGCAGATATATGGAGCAACCAAACAGCAGCTAGTTTCAAGTAGTGCATTTCTGCTCCTGAACCTACCTTCTCAACACTTTTCAACAAAGGATTCCAAGAGAACAAATCAAATTAGCTAACAGATATAAATTGGAAAGTTGTTTCAAATTGCACGCTCTATCTGAATTACGAAAGAAAAAGTTTGGGTTTCATGTCCCTTTAACAAAGCCTTAATACAATGCTCTTACGCATTGCAGTATTTTCTTTCTGCTCATTTATGTCCCTTTACCTTGCCTACTTTTTAAACAATATACATATGTTCTACAGTATATTGGTGAACAGAGGCAGCTCTAGTTGTGAGGCAGAAGGTGGAGGGAAGTGAGCATTCTGCACTTGACAACCAGGGAAAGAGGCTATGAGGGTTAGAATATCCAGCTGTGCAAGGAGCAGTAGCGGACCTACTCAACAGAGGACCCTGGTGCAAACATTTTTTTGGGCCCCCCAAAGATAACTTAGTAGTAAACAATAGTAATAATATAAATGCTGCTCTGTATAATGATTTTGAGTATAAATATTTAGATAGATAGATAGATATGCACTAATAAAAGGCACTCTTCAGATTGTACACATTCTGCACACAACTATGTGTAGAATGGCTGCTGTGGGCCCCCTCCAGCAGTTGGGCCCTGGTGCCACTGCACTTGCTGCACCAATGGTAGTTCCATCCCCTGGCAAGGAGAACGTTGGTGGGCAGGGCTACTATGATACAAAAAAGTTATGTCCAGGGGCAAAAAAAATGCCTTTTTTTTCTATGTCCTTCTGCGAGGCCCCATCATGAGAGAAGCTTTAGGAAGTTGCTTATTTGGCCTAAAACTAGGGCCGCTTAAGATGGTTAATTCGAAAATATATATCACAGAGACAAAAAAATACTTACCTTTTGCAGATGATAAGATTCTATAGTCATTTCCAAATAATACAAAAATGATCAACTCTAGGGTGATAAAAGATGTGCAGCCTTATTTTGTTATCCTAATTTATATCGGATTATGGTATAACTCCTATATTTATGTTTGCTGTTATCATTTATATAAAGATGGATTGCACTAATCTAACGATAAAAATGACTATGGTCAATAGCATAATGTGAACATAATGTTGATGATGGAAAGGAAAATCTGAGATGAAACATTCCTTCAAAATGCAACTTTGACTTTGTGGTGTAGTGGTATGTACTAAAAAATGTGCACAGATTTAAAACCCAGCGCACAAAAGAAAAAAAAGGTTATCTAATATTTTAGTAGCATATTATTTCATAATAATTTTCCCCAAAAAACTATTTATGCTTACCTGATACATTTATTTATTTCCGGATATGTTGAGTCCACAACGTCATCAATTACAAGTGGGAATATCTCTCCTGTCCAGCAGGAGCCAGCAAAGAGCACCACAGCAAAGCTGTTAAATACCACTCCCCTTCCCATAATCCCCAGTCATTCGACCGAAGGGAAATGGAAAAATAAATAATACAAAGGTTTAGAGGTGCCTTCTGTTTAGTCAAAAATAACTGTCTTAAATATAAGGGTGTGGTCGTAGACTCACCATATCCGGAAATAAATACATTTATCAGGATAGCATTAATTATGTTTTCTTTCCTAAGATATGGTGAGTCCACGACGTCATCAATTGCTAGTGGCGGGAACCAATGCCCAAGCTAGAGGACACGGATGACTAGGGAGGGAAAAAGACAGGTGGACCAAAACAGAAGGCACCACCGCTTGAAAAACCTTCCTCCCAAAAGAAGCCTCAGCTGAGGCAAAAGTATCAAATTTATAAAACTTAGAAAAAGTACTGACTGACAACCTCTTCTACAGACCTTCCTTGAGAGAAAAGACAAAATTCTAGGAATCCTAACCCTACTCCAAGGGTAGCCCTTAGATTCACACCAATAAAGGTATTTACGCCATACCTTATGGTAAATCTTCTGAGTAACAGGATTGCGAGCTTGAATCATGGTCTCAATGACCAATTCAGAAAAACCATGCTTAGACAAAACTAAGTGTGCAATCTCCAAACAGTCAGTTTCACAGAAACGAGATTTGGATGAAAGAAAGGACCCTGAGTTAGACGGTCCTTCCTCAGAGGCAGCCTTTAAGGAGATAGAGATGACATGTTCACTAGGTCTACATACCAGATCCTGCGAGGCCATGCAGGAGCTATTAGAATTGCAGATGCTCTCTCCTGTTTGATACGAGCAATGACTCTCAGAAGAAGAGCAAACGAAGGAAACAGATAAACTAGACCGAACCTCCAAGGCACTGCCAGAACATCTGTCAGAGCTGCTTAAGGATCTCTTGACCTTGAACCTACCTTGGAAGCTTGGCGTTCTGCCGAGACGTCATCAGATCCAACTCTGGCATCCCCCATTTGAGGGTTAACCTGGAGAACACCTCCGAATGGAGAGCCCACTCCCCGGATGAAAAGTCTGTCTGCTCAGAAAATCCGCTTCCCAAATGTTCTCTCCTGGAATGTGGATTGCAGACAGACAACAATCGTGAACTTCCGCCCACTGAATAATCCGATCCACCTCCCTCATGGCTAAGGAACTCCGAGTTCCTCCCTGGTGGTTGATGTAAGCCACAGAGGTGATATTGTCTGACTGAAATCTGATAAATCGGGCTAAAGCCCACCGAGGCCAAGTTATCAGAGAATTGTAAATCGCTCTCAACTCCAATATGTTTATGGGGAGAGTAGACTCCTCCCGAGTCCATAATCCCTGTGCCTTTAACAGATCCCAGACTGCTCCCCAACCTAACAGGCTGGCATCCGTGGTCACAAAAACCCAAGAAGGTTTCCAGAAGCATGTGCCCTGAGACAGATGTTCCTGAGAAAACCACCACAGTAAAGATTTACTTGTTAACACCTCTAGATCTATCCTCTGGGACAGATCCAAATGGTTTTTGTTCCATTGCTTGAGCATGCATAATTGCAGAGCTCTCAAATCGAATTGAGCAAAATGAATTATGTCCATGGAAGCAACCATCAAACCAATTACATTGGACTACAGATGGCCGAACAGTAGACTGAAGGGAGAGGCAAGCAGAGAGAATTTTGGATTTTCTGACCTCCATCAGAAAAATCTTCATAGATAGGGAATCTATTATAGTCCCTAAGAACACCACCCTTGTAGCTCTTTCCCAGATTCACTTTCCATCCGTGGGAACGTAGAAAAGATAACAAGATCTCTGTATGGGAGCTTGCTAGTTGAAAAGATAGCGCCTGAACCATAATGCCGTCTAAGTAAGGTGCCACTGCAATTCCCCGAGACCTGATCACTGCCAAGAGAGCCCCCAGAACTTTTGAGAAAATTCTGGGAGCTGTGGCAAGGCCAAACGGTAGAGCCATAAACTGAAAGTGTTTGTCTAGAAAAGCGAATCTCAGAAATTTGTGATGATCCCTGTGAATAGGAACATGAAGATAAGCGTCTTTTATGTCTATGGTCGTCATGAACTGACCTTCCTGAACCAAAGGAAGAATCGACCGAATGGTCTCCATTTTTAAGGACGGCACCCTGAGAAACTTGTTGAGACACTTTAGGTCTAAAATGGGACGAAAAGTTCCCTCCTTCTTGGGAACCACAAACAGATTTGAATAGAATCCTTTGACATCCCTTAAATCTAATCTTCTTGTCTTGCGGTAGAAAAGATCCTTTTCCACCAGTAACATCAGATATTATTTCTGCCAATCCAGGCCCAAACAAAGTCTTACCCTTGTAAGGAAGCTCCAAAAGCTTAGACTTGGAGGAAACATCAGCTGACCAAGACTTAAGCCACAGAGCCCTGCGAGCCAAGACAGAGAAACTAGATAGCTTACCTGCAGTCTAGATGTCTGGCAGGAAGACAGCTAAAAAGGCGTGAAAGGACACAAACTCCTAACAGAGACCTGTGGAAAAAAAAGAAAGAGTAACCAACTCTGGCTTTCTATACTTAGGGCAGCAATGTGTTAGGAAACAAAGTAAGCACCACCTTACAACTTCCTAACTGCTTAAAAGCCACCACTACTCTGCGGCAGAGATTTACATGGACTACGGCTATACCGAAATCCTTGCTTGCAGGGAAAACTATCCCCATAAAGGATTTAATTTCTTCAGACACCAAACTTCACCGCCTCCATTGACAGAGGCAAAGAGAATGACTGGGGATTATGGGAAGGGGAGTGGTATTGAACAGCTTTGCTGTGGTGCTCTTTGCCGCCTCTTGCTGGACAGGAGAGCTATTCCCACAAGTAATTGATGACGTCATGGACTCACCATATCTTTTTTAAAAGTCTAAATTTTCAGAGCATTTCATTCATATTATCTAATTTATTTACTCATTTAGGTACACCAATAGAGATTTTAACTTCCTAATGGTCAGAGAAAATATTTAGAGCACACAACTTAAAATTACAAGGAACGAATAGTCGTACCTCTGCCATTCTCTGATCTGCTCTCACAAATCCTTTTATACAACTTTTCCAATGCAGTTGTCGCTCTTTCCCCTTCCTTTATCTATATTTTTTTGTTACTCATCTTGATCTTAATTTTTTTTTTTTACTAGCATGAAGCCTCTCCAGCTGTAGAGTATCACCATATTATCTTACCTCACCCCATATCCTCTTCCGCAACTCTATACTCACCTGATAAATCCAGTGTTTACCAGAATGAATTGCTAGCGGATACAATGCAGCCCTTCCAATAAATGGGTTAATGGACAGTACCTGACAGGGCTGGCGATGTAACATCAGCTTTTCTGTGTCCATGGCAAGTTACCAGCTGCCACAACACAATGCCAGCATAGCAGGCTCAAGCTTTATATGATAATACAGCAGAGAGCCCAGAGGAACTGAGTTTTCACAGAGGGGGCGTCATGTTGGTTCTGGAATAAGATGCTCCAACCCTTGGAGGATGGTGGTGCTACTCTCTGAGGGGGCAACAAGGTATTGCACCTGGGAACAGACTGCGGCTCCATGTTCACTGAGGGCTCCAACAGATAAGGACGAACCACAGAGTGTCAAGGAGATAATACAGAATTTGTCAGAAACTGAGGTATATGAAGTCCCCCGTTGCACAACCTTCTTTACAAGCTCAGGATGATATTTACAAATGTCCCCATCTCATATGGGTATCAGTGCAAAACTCACATGAGGTATATGGCATGCCTAAGTTACTGCAAGACATCCAAAATGCACCTGAGACAAAAACGATAGTCCAGCATTATCAAGAGCTGTGGCATTGGTTTCCCGAAACCTTTACCCACCCAATCTGAGACAATACCAGAGGATATTTATGAGGTTCCTCTAATCTTTCATTGTCTGCCAGATACAGAAGGTGATGAGGAAGATGGTGTGTATTCAATGCCTACTAATCTTAAGAGGGTATCAGGACTACAAGAACTTTATGAGGCACCTGAAGATACTGAGCACTGGCCATCCCTCAGAAACCCTAGAACCTCCTCATATGCACTGTCTCTCAGTCTCAAGTGCTGGTAGTGCTCGGTCTGTGGATTCTGCAAGAAGCAGAGAGTCCAACTTGCCACCTTCCCTAGTTATGGAATTTTGTAATGATTGTACATGCACACTAGAAGCACTAAGAGTGCTCTGCCAAGAACTGTAGAGGGCATTTCCTTTTTTGTATGAAGACGTAGAGGAGTTGAAGGCATTAAAGAAAGTAGACACTCTAAGGGATTTTATTGGCCTTGTCAGGCATCAGATCCCTCTCTACACAGAGAGCTCTCTGGCCATGTGAAACAGTTTGAACGTGTTATGCGTGACATGCAAGCAGTGAGGAAGCAGAAACCCCTACCAAACTGGTACAAGAAGAAAGTGGATATATTTTGAGTCTTAACAATGCTAATGCTGCCCTTCTGTTCCCTCAGCTTCAACTGAGCTCAAGTGAGAGCCTCTACTGCCTGCACTCCCCATTTGCTCTCCAGCCACACACAGGAAGGGAAGCATTCAAGATAGACCTTTTCCACCACAACCCATGCTGTCTCATAAACAATTTAACAATGAGGAAACCTCAGACAGGGAGTATGAAAGGATACAGTGCAAAGACAATCATTAAGTAAATTTACAGAAAATAAAGGTAAACCAAAACCTAGAGAAAAAACATGCAGATGTTGATCAAATTACAGGCATAGAAAGAGATTGTACCATCTCCTGATCCCTCAGAAGAATACCTCCACTTGTTGCATTTCCATGCAGCTCAGATCCACAGACACCTAGAAACATTTCTATCCTATGTGGACACTTTCCTGGATTGTGCTAGCTCACAGCCCTCACGTGTGGGATATGAGAAGCAGTTGGTTATTGCAGCACACAAGCTGGTTATCATTGGCGATGCACTGGGGCATTTACTTAGTTGTGGCCAGCTACAGGCTCAGTTAGAAGGGGAGTCAGGAACCTTGTGACAAGGACTAAAAGAAGTGATGCTTACAACAAAGGAGGCAGCTGCACTATACCCATCTTGTACAGCCCAGAGAGCCGTAGTGAGCAGCGTCTCTTTACTCCACAGATTCACAGATCTGCTGAAGAGTTTAGCTAGTTGAAAGAGTAAAACTAAAGGATCATGCATGTTCATATGATAAAGATAATGTACTTTAGAATATGGGCAGCTGAGGGCATATACATCGAAGAATGATTTAGGTTTTGTGTTTTTTTCTCTTAATACCATAATATATATCAATAACAAACTTAAAGGGACACTGAACCCAAATGTTTTCTTCCATGATTCAGATAGAGCATGCAATTTTAAGCAACTTTCTAATTTACTCCTATTATAATTTTTTTGTTGTTCTTTTGGTAACTTTATTTGAAAAAGCAGGAATGTAAGCTTATGATCCTGCCTATTTTTGGTTTAGGACACTGGATAGCGCTTGTTGATTGTTGGTTGCACTTAGCCACCAATCAGCAAGCGCTACCCACGTTCTGAACAAAAAATGGGCTGGCTTGTGAGCTTTACATTCCTGCTTTTTCAAATAAAGATACCAAGAGAACAAAGACAAATTGATAAAAGGAGTAAATTAGAAAGTTGCTTAAAATTGCATGCTCTATCTGAATTATGAAAGAAAAAAAATTGGGTTCAGTATCCCTTTAATTTGTGAAATGTATCATAGATCCAAACAAAACTAATTTGTTCTACACTTGTAACTAATGCAACCAAACATTATGGTAGAAGCCCAGAGGTAAGGTGCCAGCAAATTAGTTATAAGTTCCACCTTGTCATAGGTTTAGTACCCCTGACCTATATAACTGCTTTCCTTTTTTTTTGTATTATCAGAGAGCATCAATGCACTGGGAGTTAGCTGGTGATTGCTGGCTGCACACATACTCCTCTTGTTATTGGCTCACCCTAGTTGTTTATCTAGCTCCTAGTAGTGCATTGGTGCTCCTGAACCTACCTAGGTTTACTCTTTAGCAAACGATAACAAGAAAACAAAGCAAATCTGATAACAGAAGTAAACTGGAAACTTGTTTCTAACTGAATGTTTCGTCTAATCCCTGTGAGTTTAATTTTAACTTTACTGTCTCTTTAATAATAAAAATGTAAAATTCTAATTTAATAGACATATAAAGAAGAAAAGAGAAGTACCTTAACCGCCGGCTTGTTGATGGCATTGTGGCACTCTATATGTTGGCAATGGATCGGATTCCAAGCTGTAAAGATAAACATTTTAATTAGTCCCAATTTTAAACCTATAAAAAATTACTTTCAAACCCATCCTCTTATATGAATTATGTACAATATTCCTTGTTCCTATTAGCCAATGATATAGAATATTGTAGCAGCAACAGGAAATTCTTGCTGCTTCAAAATAAATGTAGGCAGCTTTAATATATTGGGGTCAATTTATTAAATGCCGGGCGGACATGATTGCTACGCATACGCATACGCAGTCGGCATTTAACATTGCACAAGTATTTCTTGTGAAATACTTGTGCAATGCCGCCCCTTGCACATTCACAGTCAATCAGCAACTAGGGTGTCAATCATCGCGATTGGATCAGATTGGGATGATTGCAGTCCACCACCTAGCGTAAAGTGTAAGGATTAAAAAAAAAAGTTGCACCAAGCACAACATAAAAACATTAGATAAAGTAATACACTCATATAAATACTTTCTGATAAAAATATTTAATATAAACATATTATGCATACTCAGATGCTTTTCCTTTTAGTTTTATAAGCCATTCCATTCCACTTGTATACCTTGTTGCTGTTAAAGGGACAGTCAACACTAACATTGTTATTGTTTAAAAAGATAGATAAAACCTTTACTATCCATATCCAAGCTTTGCACAACCAACATTGTTATATTAATATACTTTATAACATTTAAACCTCTAAATTCCTGCCTGTTTCTAAGCCACTATAGACAGCCTCTTATCACATGCTTTTTTATTTGTTTTTCACAACAGGAGACTGCTAGTTCATGTGGGCCATACGGATAACATTGTGCTAACGCCAGAGGGGTTCTGCACAACACAGCTAAAATGCAAGTCAATAGATAATAAATAAAAAGTCATGTGATCAGGGGGCTGTCAAGGTAATCACAGAGGTAAAAAGTATATAAATATAACTGTGTTGGTTATATAAAATTGGGTAATGGGTAATAAAGGGATTATCTATCTTTTTAAACAATAAACATTTTTGTGTTGAGTGTCCCTTTAACAGAAGTAGGTTAGTCATCACACTGCTCAAAATTTAGTGCCTCAAGAAATGTGTCAGCTCCCAAGTAATAGCTATATTAGCCGCTAAAACATAATAGTATCCTAGGACTGTAGATATTATGTGCAGGAGCCTACAATGCACTCGCTGACACATTTCTCTACTAGTGAATCCTAACAGCACTGCTGCTTTTAGATGTCAAGCAACTGATTTTAGTTGGATGAAACTCATTTCCAGCCAGTAACAATAATTACATATTCATCTTAATTTTCACAGGACTTGGGTTTACTAAACAACCGGGAAGTGTAGGTGGGCTCTGTTTTGATATTTAGTCCAGTTATCGACAATCCTAATGGGTTAACCTGATTCCACAATTGGCAAATCAAACAGAAAAAAAACCATATTCTTTAGAAGTAACAGCACACAGTGAAGATCTAGATGAAGATGGCCTCATGCTTCTAGACATAAAAGGATGAAAAGTGAAGAATATACATTTTATTTAATAGGAAGAAATGGGTGTCTCAGCCATTAGAATTTTTCACTTGAGAGCGGTCAAGGTTAGAAGTATTTGTAGTGGGGATTCAGGTTAGCCATTAGGGTTGTTTGCAGTAGGGAGCGGTCACAGTTAAGATTAATGAAGGACTGGGATTTGTTCAGCACTGGGTTTATTTGCTGTGGCTAATATTACTATTATTGTTAATTATGTTGGAGGCAAGCAAGTTTTTTTTTAATGGGGGCAAAGGAGGCACTGGTTCACAAAGGGTGTGGAAGCTCACTGGAATACGATGTTTATAACCCCAGGAATCAGCTTCTCTCAAATTACAGTAATGAGGAGGTGGAGCTTCACTATTTGACAACTCTAAGGAGAATGGTTTTGAAGTGAGTGTAAACCGAATACTGGCTAAGAGCAAACGGAGGGAATAAATACTAAATAAATAGTATTTATTCCCTCCATTAAGCTCTTAGCCAGTATCCGGTTTACACTCACTTCAAAACCATTCTCCTTAGAGTTGTCAAATAGTGAAGCTCCGCCCCCTCATTACTGGGCACAGACATCAGGGGCCCCATCCGATATGCAGAGTCGCCCGCAAAAGCCGGCGACGCCGGTTTTTGCGCGGGTTTGGTATCACATATACGGCGTAGCATACAACTTACGCCCGTATATTTCACACGTCGCCCGCAATTTTTACTCCCATAGGCTAACATGGGACCGCGTCGTAAGTCGGTATCCAATATCCAGCGCAAGGCCTTACGTGGTGTAAATGGAGAAATCTTACTCCATTTTCACCTCGCCATAAAATGCAGCCGTAGCAGGCCTTGCACTGAGTATGGGAGCACCTTAACTCCCTAAAATGCCTGCAAAAAAAAAAACTAACACCTAATGCATGCGCAATGTCTATCTACCTGTCAACCGCAATCCCCCACCGCAATACCTAATAAAGTGTATTAACCCCTAAACCGCCGCTCCCGGACCCCCCTGCCACCTACATTAAATTTATTAACCCCTAATCTGACCCCCTTACACCGCCGCCACCTACATTAAATATTTTAACCTCTAATCTGACCCCCCTACACCGCCGCCACCTACATTAAATATATTAACCCCTAATCTGACCCCCCTACACCGCCGCCACCTACATTAAATATATTAACCCCTAATCTAACCCCCTACAGCGCCGCCACCTACATTAAATATATTAACCCCTAATCTGACCCCCCTACACCGCCGCCACCTACATTAAATTTATTAACCTCTAATCTGACCCCCCTACACCGCCGCTCCCTACATTAAATGTATTACCCCCTAAACCTAAGTCTAACCCTAACACCCCCCTAACTTAATTATTATTTAAATAAATATAAATAATATTAATATTATTAACTAAATTATTCCTAATTAAAACTAAATACTTACCTATAAAATAAACCCTAAGAAAGCTACAATATAATTAATAATTACATTGTTGCTATTTTAGGATTTATATTTATTTTACAGGTAACTTTGTATTTATTTTAACTAGGTACAATAGCTATTAAATAGTTAATAACTATTTAATAGCTACCTAGTTCAAATAATTACAAAATTACCTGTAAAATAAATCCTAACCTAAGTTACAAATACACCTAACACTACACTATCAATAAATTCTTTAAATAAATTAACTACTTCTGCCGGTCCGGATGTCCTCTTCTGCCCGGATAGGATGAAGACTTCTGCCGGTCCGAATGTCCTCTTCTGCCCCATCGGATGACCACTGGTGCCCGGCTGGGTGAAGACGACTCAAGGTAGGGTGATCTTCAATGGGGTAGTGTTAGGTTTTTTTAAGGGGGGATCGGGTGGGTTTTAGAGTAGGGGTGTGTGGGTTGTGGGTTGTAATGTTGGGGAGGGGATTGTTCTTTTTTTTTACAGGTAAAAGAGCTGATTACTTTGGGGCAATGCCCCGCAAAAGGCCCTTTTAAGGGCTATTTGTAATTTAGTATAGGGTAGGGCATTTTATTATTTTGGGGGGCTTTTTTATTTTATTAGGGGGTTTAGATTAGGTGTAATTAGATTAAACTTCTTGTAATATTTTTTTTATTTTTTGTAATTTAGTGTTTGTTTTTTTGTAATATAGTTTAGTTTATTTAATTGTATTTTATTTTAGATAATTGTAGTTAATTTATTTAATTAATTTATTGATAGTGTAGTGTTAGGTGTATTTGTAACTGATGTTATGATTTATTTTACAGGTAATTTTGTAATTATTTTAACAAGGTAGCTATTAAATAGTTATTAACTATTTAATAGCTATTGTACTTAGTTAAAATAAATACAAAGTTACTTGTAAAATAAATATAAATCCTAAAATAGCTACAATGTAATTATTAATTATATTGTAGCTATCTTAGGGTTTATTTTATAGGTAAGTATTTAGTTTTAAATAGGAATAATTTAGTTAATAATATTAATATTATTTATATTTATTGAAATAATAATTAAGTTAGGAGGGTGTTAGGGTTAGACTTAGGTTTAGGGGGTAATACATTTAATATAGGTGGCGGCGGTGTAGGAGGGTCAGATTAGAGGTTAATATATTTAATGTAGGTGGCGGCGGTGTAGGGGGTCAGATTAGTGGTTAATATACTTAATGTAGGTGGCGGCGGTGTAGGGGGGTCAGATTAGAGGTTAATATATTTAATGTAGGTGGCGGCGGTGTAGGGGGGTCAAATTAGGGGTTAATATATTTAATGTAGGTGGCGGCGGGGTGCGGGAGCGGCGGTTTAGGGGTTAAACACTTTATTTAGGTGCGGCAGGGTCTGGGAGCGGCGGTTTAGGGGTTAACACATATAATGTAGGTGGTGGTGGGCTCCGGGAGCGGCGGTTTAGGGGTTAATACATATAATGTAGCTGACGGTGGGCTCTGGGAGCGGCGGTTTAGGGGTTAATATTAGGATAGGTTTATTGCGGTGTGGGCTATGGCGGTTTAGGGGTTAATAATTAGGCTTATTGCGTTGTGGGGGGTTGTCGGTCTAGGGGTTAATACATTTATTATTAGGAGTGAGAGGGGGGATTGCGGATATAGGGGTATACGTGTCGGGCTTATTTTTGGGAGACAGGTTAGACAGTTACGGAAGATTTAATATTTTAGTTAGTTTTTTTAGGCGCCGGCAGTTTCTGAAGTGCCGTAAGTCACTGGCGACTCCAGAAATTTGAGGTTACGCTCATTTCTGTACATCGCTAGTTTATCCGACTTATGTACTTTAGCAACTGCCGGCGCCATATATGTAATACCCCGATGTGCGAGGTGAAACTACGGGCGGCGCGAGTTCCCTCGCTTGCGCCGAAAACGACGCCGTATATCGGATCGCACCCCAGTTCTTTTAAATCCCTGCTTAGTTTCCTTATGTTGTCTCTGCATTCTCTGAACTCACATCACATTTATACATTAAGATGAAGGGGTATATCTATCAAGCTGTCAACTATGCTGCATTCACCAGCACCAATACACTCGCCTAACATCGCCTAACATCCCGGCCGCGTATCTCAATATGCTCTCCTTATTTATGAAAAAGCCGGCAAAAAGACGCGCACCAAGTACGGGGCGATGAGCATCGGACTGTTGTTAACTAACAGTCTTCGATCTCGCGTATATTCGACTTTTTCCAAACATTATTTATACCCTGTCACTAAACACCGCCACTATACTAAAAATTTTAACCCCTATCCCGCCACAACCTAAATAAAGTTATTAACCCCTATCCCACCACTCGCCGACCCCACCACAACCTAAATAAAGTTAATAACCCCTATCCCGCCGCTCCCCGACCTCGCCGCAACCTAAATAAACGTATTAAACCCAAAACCTCTGGCCTCCCACATCACTACCACTAACTAAACCTATTAACCCCTAAAACGTCAGCCCCCCACATCGGCAAAAAATAAATGAAGCTATTAACCCCTAAACCTAACAACCCGCTAACTTTAAATTAAAATTACAACATCCCTATCTTCAAATAAATTTAAATTTACCTGTAGAATTAAAATAAAACTATATTAAACTATTAATTAACCTACCCTAACTATTTTCCTACAATTAAATTAAACTACCAATTAAATAAACTAAATTACATATTAAAGAAACCTAACCCTACTCAAATTATTTAAATATACTATTAAACATTATTAAAAGTACTAAATTACCAAAACAAAACCACTAAGTTACAAAAAAAACAACACTAAATTACGAAAAATAAAAAACCACATCAAAAATAAAAAAGAATTACACCTAATCTAATAGCCCTATCAAAATAAAAAAGCCCCCCCAAAATAAAAAAAACCCTAGCCTACAATAAACTACCAATGGCCCTTAAAAGGGCCTTTTGTGGGGCATTGCCCCAAAGAAATCAGCTCTTTTACCTGTAAAAAAAAAAAATACAAACACCCCCCAACAGTAAAACCTACCACCCAATCAACCCCCCCCCCCAAATAAAAAACCTATCCAAAATAACCTAAGCTCCCCATTGCCCTGAAAAGGGCATTTGTATGGGCATTGCTCTTAAAAGGGCAAATAGCTCTTTTACATGCCCAGACCCTAATCTAAAAATAAAACCCACCCAAAAAACCCTTAAAAAACCTAACACTAACCCACGACGATCCACTTACAGTTCTTGAAGGATACATCCAGGCAGCAAGAAGTCTTCATCCGGGTGGCCTCTTCCATCTTCATCCATCTGGAAAAGTCCTCCTCCAGGCAGCAAGAAGTCTTCATCCAGACAGCATCTTCTATCTTCATCCATCCGGCGTGGAGCGGGTCCATCTTGAAGACATCCGCCGCACAGCATCCTCTTCATACAGCTCAATCCTATTGGCTGATTTGAACAGCCAATAGGATTTTAGCAGCTCTAATCCTATTGACTGATTGGAACAGCCAATAGGATTTTAGCAGCTCTAATCCTACTGGCTGATTGAAATCTTTCAGCCAATAGGTATGCAAGGGACGCCATCTTGGATGGCGTCACTTGCATTGAAGTTCCAGTTTACGGTGGCGACCGTATGAAGGGGATGCTCCGCGCCAGATGTCTTTAGGACGGACCCACTCCACGCCGGATTCTTGCCGCCTGGATGAGGACTTCTCCGGATGGATGAAGATGGAAGAGGTTGCCCGGATGAAAACTTCTTGTCGCCTGGATGATGACTTTTTCGGCTGGATGGATGGATGCTTCAAGCGGGACTTTAAGAACTGTAAGTGGATCGTCGGGGGTTAGTGTTAGGTTTTTTTAAGGGTTTTTTGGGTGGGATTTATTTTTAGATTAGGGTCTGGGCATGTAAAAGAGCTAAATGCCCTTTTAAGGGCAATGCCCATACAAATGCCCTTTTCAGGGCAATGGGGAGCTTAGGTTATTTTAGATAGGTTTTTTATTTGGGGGGGTTGGTTGGTTGGGTGGTGGGTTTTACTGTTGGGGGGTGTTTGTATTTTTTTACAGTTAAAGGAGCTGATTTCTTTGGGGCAATGCCCCACAAAAGGCCCTTTTATGGGCCATTGGTAGTTTATTGTAGGCTAGGGTTTTTTTTTTATTTTGGGGGGGGGCTTTTTTATTTTGATAGGGCTATTAGATTAGGTGTAATTCTTTTTTATTTTTGATAATGTGTTTTTTTATTTTTTGTAATTTAGTGTTGTTTTTTTGTAACTTAGTGTTTGTTTTTTTTCTGTAATTTAGTACTTTTAATAATGTTTAATAGTATATTTAATTAGTTTGAGTAGGGTTAGGTTTTTTAACATGTAATTTATTTAATTTAATTGGTAGTTTAATGTACTTGTAGGATAATAGTTAGGGTAGGTTAATTTATAGGTTAAAAACTTAAATTATGCTTACCTGATCATTTTCTTTTCTTCAGATGGAAAGAGTCCACAGCTGCATTCATTACTTTTGGGAATTTAGAACCTGGCCACCAGGAGGAGGCAAAGACACCCCAGACAAAGGCTTAAATACTCCTCCCACTTCCCTTTGACGAACAACACCTGAAGCAAAAACACTGCACACTGCAGTCATCTAAAAATGACTCTGAAACTTAAATACTTGCAGGGCAAGTAGAAAGCAGCTGAAGATAGGAACCTTCAGATTGCTAAGTATCCACTAACCAGCGGATAACGTCGCAGGCTATCTAAGAGCCATCAGTCCTTCCCACAAATCTTGAATGTGGAGAGAGGAGAAACCTCAAAAAGAGTTACAGTACCTTGAATGCTCCGAGGGCGAAATAGCAGAGCAACAGATCTCAGATCCTGCTCCAACACCAGCCCAAGCGGCAGACATGTCTGAAACACAGGGGGACAGAAGAACCCAACCACAAGCCCCCAGAGAATGGAAGAAAAAAGGGGGGACTCACCCACCCCAACAGAGCTCGGGTACCAACCCAATCCGCTCCTTGAAATTAGGCACTCCCAAGGAGAACCCCCTAGGACCTGGAACAGAGTGCAATAGATCCGTAGGAAGACCTGTCACAACTCTCTTAGACAGTCTCTACGTAGAGAGATCAATTTCCAACAGGTGGAACAGAGCCCACAGAGCAGCAGATGCTGCCCCTTACAAAAATAAGCCACCTGATCCAACCTCCTACACACAGGGCTGGACAAGGACCCTCCAGAGAGAGGAAACCCCAACTCATAAGGAAGATAAACTATCCCCTCCAAAGTGAAGGGCACAGATAGGAACAGCATACATGTCCACAAGACATGAAGCCATAGCATGATCAGTACACGGACTGAATGAAAAATCATCCAGACACCACTGTTGAGCCAACAGAGAAAAAAACTCCCCATAAAGGAGCGCACTCTGTCCGAAGGACAAGTCAGGCCTTAAGGTTTATAACCAGTACCCAAAGGTGGATGAGAACTCTGGCCTACCTGCTTGCAAGCCCAATGAGCTAGCCCCTATGTCACAAACATAGGGTCCCTGAAAAAAACTGGGTCGTCTCGAACCAGTCCATCGGATCATAAGTCTCCAGACATCCAAGAAGGATCCAATTCAAGAACTCCAGACCCGGGACCCAGAATCGTCATAGAACAAACAACACCCTCAGGTAACACAAGATACCCTGTCTGAAGCAATCAGACCTCACAAGGGATGAAATCCGGGAAATCCGGAGAACGGGTACAGGACTTACTCGTAATTCCCAGCCCAAAGGGAAGAGAACACCCTTAACCGGAGGTAAACACCCCACCCAGCAAGGTACTAGGTCACGACAAAGTCACGCAATTTCTCTAGAACGCAAAGGCCACAAGGGCAGCACTAAGGGAAATGAAAACGAGAACATAGTCACTCGAAAGAGAGTAAAAGAAAGGCTAGTCTCCATAATCCTTTCAGATTTACGTTCCAGAGGACTACACCCAAGGGAGAAGAATGCAAAGCATCCCGAACCCAGGCAGAAAAACATCCCCTAAGAAAAAAGCTTGGAAAAAGAAACAACACCTCCTATCGCCCCTGATATGGAGACGACTAACTCCCGAAGGAAGACAGAGCCTCACGGCCTTCACTTCCTAATTGAGCGGCCAAAGCCGCCACAAAAACCGGACGAAGTCCAGAAAGTCTCGACCCAAAGGAAGAGAACCTCTAAAAGGAATAAGTCCTAAAAGGACACTTCCAAAGAGACCATGAAAGGCAAAAACATGAGAAACGGTGGTATAATGGACCTAAATCCTCCAAGCCTCCAACCCACAATGGGAAGGAACACTCTAGTTCCCAAAAAAAATTCGGAAACAACTGAGCATGTCGCCGCAGATCTCAATGGAGTCCCGTCCCACTAGATTGAAAGGTGAATGAGGACTGAACCAATTCCCCATGCCCCTAAGCAACCGTGGACCCTCAAGTCCTCTCAGGATGCTAGTTGAAGCTTGTAAAACAAGACAATCACATAATAATATTAAGATCACTGGGCGCCCTCACCGGACCAACCGAACATAAAAAGTTGCCACGTGTCTGAACTAGACCTCAAAGACAGAAGAATTTGTACCCAGTCAGGACAAGCCTGAAACCAAGGACCCCAGCACTGTCAAGGCCACATAGAGTCTCCCCAATGATGGAGGGATAAAGAACAGTCTGTCAGACTTTTGTAAACAGAGCGAACAAAATTGCGAGTATCAATTACAGAGAGGAAAGTTCCTGAAGGAAACATCACACCACAACATGAGCTTTAAACCAAATAAAAATCATCCTCACCGGATGAAAATAAAAGATAAGGCAACCTGTAGGTTATCGCCCAGGAAGAACGGACAGACCCGCAGAACCAGTCCAACAGGGGTCCGAGACTTTCAAGCTCATAACTGGAAAAGGAAACACAAATAACAAAGACTATAAGAAGATTACTTCATCCCCTTATGTCTATGTATACAAGCCAGTCGAAGAGTAAGACTCAGAATCCCCAGATTCTAAGAGTGGGATCCGCCAGCAATGCCAAAAACGAGACCTAGTAGGACACGAAGGCACGCCAGTCTATAACGAAAGGCGCAACATACCTCCGCTGGTACAAAAGGAAACACCGGCCCGAAAGGTTGACCCCCTGAGGCCTCAGGGGCAGTCGCTCCCCCCGGAAGGCAGAACTGGACCAGGCGATCCCACGCATGACGAGCCACGGTTAACGAAACACGGACAATATCTTAAGCACACTCCCGGGAGGTGCAGATGCGCCAGCGCCAAAGATATGGCCATGAGGAACCATGTCGTAACCTCCGGTGAGAACAGGCCACACTCCCTAGAAAGGATAAGTAGCGTTTGGGTTACCTGCATGCGTAGTAAGAGTTGAGGGTAGGGAACTCGTCTCGTCAGAAATAGAATCCCCAGAGACGGATGGCTCAGTGGGCACCCGATTCCCCGATCCTGAGGAACAGCACTCTAAAACGGCATTCGGAACATAACTGATGGGCATGAATCCCCCGGGCCAATTCATATTCTTCGCAAGAAGTAGAGTCTGAATCAGAGACATCCGTCTCCAAGAATCCTCCATAACTGGGACTCTGCCGCCTCCAGAGAACCAGACACCAGCGGACCAGGATTTCTCCGTTGCCACGCGGTCAGGAAAAAGGAAATGGGGTCACAAGGTAAACCTTGCAGTCCATGCAAAAGCGCGTCTGACCGAAAAGGCTGCGTCACTAGACATAGGCCGTTATGTTCCAAAATAGCCATGAGCCGACGCAACACTACACAGTAGCAGACAGAATCACATAACAAACATGATTATAAACCCCCCTGTTCAATAATCCCCCTCAGGAGATATTAACCCTTGATTCCTAGATACAAAAAGGAGCCTCACTGAGACCCTATGTTAAAGTTATCCCCAAAAGGTTGTAGCCCCGTTCGGATAAACAGTTGAAATTACAATACATCCATGATGAAAGTAAAATGAAACGATCTTACCGGAATCTACACTGTGGATCAGGAACATGGCCCTTCAAGTGTGACAGATAGTAGCGTCGCCTCTGCCATGGACTTGAGAGAAAAAAGCAGGCAGCGAAACTCGTCAACGCTGATTGGTTGTGGAGCTGTTAATATGAGTCTGGATGGTTTCGCAGAAAGACTCTCCCTGCATCTCCGGACCATAACTTTCACCCATGCTCTCACTGAGAGGCTGACAGGACTACTTAAAACTCCAGTTCCATGCCGAAGAGTACTACCCTCCATAAGAGACTATCGAAAACTTCTGACACTTCTCTGCCAACCTCCTGGGACGAAAGGCAAAGAATGACTGGGGGATGAGGGAAGTGGGAGGTGTATTTAACTATTTGGCTGGGGTGTCTTTGCCTCCTCATGGTGGCGAGGTTCTAAATTCCCAGAAGTAATGAATGCAGCTGTGGACTCTTTCCATTTATGAAGAAAATAGTTTATTTTAATTCTACAGGTAAGTTTTAATTTATTTGAAGATAGGGATGTTGTAATTTTAATTTAAAGTTAGGGGGTTGTTAGGTTTAGGGGTTAATAGCTTAATTTATTTTTTGGCGATGTGGGGGGCTGACGGTTTAGGGGTTAATAGGTTAAGTTAGTGGTAGTGATGTGGGAGGCCAGAGGTTTAGGGGTTAATACGTTTATTTAGTGGTGTCGGGGAGCGGCGGAATAAGGGTTAATGCATTTTATTTAGGTTGCGGCGATGTCGGGACGGCAGATCAGGGGTGTTTAGACTCGGGGTTTATGTTAGGGTGTTAGGTGTAAACGTAACTTCTTTTCAACCATAGAAATCAATGGGATATCTGGCAGAATCGAACATAAGCTTTCGGTGCTTTCAGACTCAGCGGCCTCCAGGGTGGCAGATTGAAAACCAGGTACGCTGCTTCGGAATAGCCACGAGCGTACCTGTTAAAAGTTTGATAACTGGGAAAAAGTGTCAGATAGAGCCGAATGTGTATTCGGAACATCTGTAATGACGTAAGCATCGATCTGCGTTGGACTAAGACCCGCGGATCATATGTTACGTCACAAATTTCAACATTTGCCGGTCTGTAGGCTTTGATAACTAAGTCGGATCAAGCTTGCAACAATTACGCTGCGGAATTCCAGCATATTTGCGGTTGACAGCTTGATAGATAGGCCTTGAAGTCTTTATGAAATAACAAAAGGTAAAATGCATTTTACTTTCCATTCTGCTTTATATATTTATATGCGGCCAGATTACGAGTTTTGCGTTAGAGGCTGTGCGGTGCTAACAAGCAGTTTTTTCTCACCGCTCACTTACCTGCATCGCTGGTATTACGGGTTTTTACAAACCCGGTGTTAAAAGGCAAGAAGTGAGCTGGTCGTATGTGCTCGTGCACGATTTCCCCATAGACATCAATGGGGAGAGCCAGCTGAGAAAAAGTCTAACACCTGCCAAAAAGCAGCGTAAAACTCAGTAAAGCAGCCCCATTGATTCCTATGGGGAAACTAAATTCATGTTTACACCTAACACCCTAACATGAACCCCGAGTCTAAACACCCCTTATCTTAAATTTATTAACCCCTAATCTGCCGCCCCCTACATTATATTTATTAACCCCTAATCTACCGCTCCGGACATCGCCGCCACTATAATAAACATATTAACCCCTAAACCGCTGCACTCCCGCCTCGCAAACATTAGTTAAATATTATTAACCCCTAATCTGCTGTCCCTAACATCGCCGCCACCTACCTACATTTATTAACCCCTAAACTGCCGTCCCCAACGTCGCCACTATATTAAATGTATTAACCCCTAAGTCTAACCCTAACACCCCCTAGCTTAAATATAATTTAAATAAATCTAAATAAAATTTATATCATTAACTATATTATTCCTATTTAAAACTAAATACTTACCTATAAAATAAACCCTAAGCTAGCTACAATATAACTAATAGTTACATTGTAGCTAGCAAAGAATCAGATGTAGTAGACCGAGCGCTAGTAATACGAACATATATACCCCAACCAGGAACGAAGGCCACACACCTTCAATTACCACAACAGAATATACAATACTAACTACCATGATGATCCTCATCAGGGAAATACAAGAGCCTCCCCGATGAGGAATGGTTTTGAAAGAAGGACATCACTTTCGGATCACAGGCAATACACCCATAACTATGGAAGAAGAGACTCATACTATAATAATCAAACCAACTATGACCAGTATACACCTATGAATTATAGGAATACTAACAGGAGATCAAGTTGGAGAGGACACCCCTCCAATAACTACGGGAATCATAGATTTCCACAACAAAGGAACAACTATAAGGCGGATCCACGCCACCATAACCAGATACTCCAATCCAGCAAAGGCAACCCAAATCTGGGAAACCCCGAGGCTCTGAGCCTAGCGTCTAGCTCTGACCAAGTTTTTTTAGGGGGAAGCCCCCAACCTCCCAAAGTAAAGGAGAAAGAAAGACCATCACTAAAGAGAAAAAATATAGACTCAGAAGAAGCAAGAAGCCCCACTCAAAAAAGAAGACCACTAGAGGCAAGAGAGGAGGCGCAAAACTAAAGAGAAAACAAGGAAAAACCCTGAGCGAACAGATGATAGCCTGCCACCCGTCCACCAGCAAAGTACCGACTGGTCCTAAAATCAAAGGGATATATAATCTCAGCTCCACACAACTATCAGACAAGGAAGCATCAGTACTATCCTACGGTTTGAGTTTTGCTCCAGCAAAGGGGTTGAATAAATTCCAAACCTTTATTGGCATAAAAGAATTTGTCAGAAAGCTGACACTGAAGAGACATTTCTCAAGGACCCCAACTGAAAGACCTATCCTACAGCAAAGACCAACTCCAGAGGATCGATTCCTACATACTAACTTGAAACCTAGATCTACCTACTATCCGACTAGTAGTAAAGGTAGTGCTATAGAAGCCTTTGAAATCAATGTCTGCAAAGAAATTAAAAATCTCAGCTCAGACAAAGTGAAACACATCAAACATAACCTAACTAGGTCTCAAATGGGTACTATCAGAAAACTCGAAAAGAACCATGACATAACAATCAAACCAGCAGACAAAGGCGGCGGCATAGTCGTCATGGATAGAGTCAAGTATGACAATGAGTGCATGAGGATTCTGAACGATGAAACAACTTACGAAAAACTCAGAAGCAACCCAGTGGAAAGATACAAAGAAGAACTAGAAGATTTACTGATTAAAGCCAAGACACAGGGAGTGCTTAACGACAAAGAGTTCAACTACATTACGGTAACCTATCCCATCACACCAGTCTTCTATCAATTACCAAAGATTCACAAGTCTTTGGTAAACCCACCAGGAAGACCCATCATCTCAGGAATAGGGTCCTTGTCTAGCAACCTCTCTGAGTATGTTGATAAGAACCTGCAGAAGTACGTCCTGAAACTTCCATCATACCTGAGGGACTCCACACATGTACTAGCCCTATTAGACAAAATAGTCTGGGATAAGAACTATATACTAGCAACGTGTGACGTCACGGCACTCTATACAAGCATACCGCACGAGGCAGGCATAGAGGCCGTAAATTCCTTTCTACTAAAAGACCCAGAAGTACTTGATGAACAACGTCTATTCATATTGGAAAGCATTAAATACATCTTAAGCCACAATTACTTTTGTTGTAACAACAAATTCTACAAACAAGTGTGCGGCACAGCAATGGGGACCAGGTTCGCGCCTAGCTATGCTAACATCTACATGGGTCAATGGGAACAGATATTCTGGGACTCATGTCCAGCAAGCGCGGACCTGGTCCTCTATTCCAGATACATAGACGATATATTGATCATCTGGAAGGGATCACTGGAAGACTTAAGACACACCATTGACGTAATGAACCAGAATGAAATGAACCTAAAGTTTACGTCTGAATACAGCTACAACAAAATCAACTTTCTGGATCTCACAATCGAAGTTAAGAATGGTAAAATTGAGACGTCGACCTTCTTTAAGAAGGTCGACTGCAACAACTACATTCATAGCCTGAGCTGCCACCATCCAACTTGGAAAACTAACATACCAAAAGGACAACTCCTAAGGATAAGAAAAAACTGCTCTAACCCAAAGAAGTGGGCTGAACAAGCAGAGATACTGAAAGAAAGGTTCTTGGATAGGGGGTACAACAAAGAGACTTTGGAAGAGAAAATTGTGGAAGTGGGAAAAGTCGACAGGAATAGCCTAGTAAAATATAAAACAAAACAGGCAAAAGAAATGGAGGACAACATTATCGATGTACCCATGACCACTGAATATTGCTCCAATAGATTTATCCTAGAAAGAATCATCAGGAAGCATTGGGCTATATTGAAAGAGGATGATATAATCGGGGAGAAGCTGATATCACAACCAAGATTTGTCTATAGGAAGACCGACAATCTGAAAAATCTTCTGGCACCAAGTATCCCAAGAAATAAGACGAGTAACACCGTGAACCACCAAGGCAAAGCAATCACAGGCTTCTTCCCTTGCCCAAGTTGTAAGGCCTGCAAAAGCGGAGTCAAAACCAGCCGATTTTCCCCACATGGCAAGACAGATGATTATAAGATACAAAACCTCATCAGATGCCAGGATAAGGGAATTATCTATGTAATATACTGCACATTTGGCCTCCAATATGTGGGACAGACCTCAAGAGCTTTAAAAGACCGTATTAGAGAACACATACTGTGTATCGAAAAATCGAATACCGATACACCTTTATACAAGCATTTCTCCATAAAACATGGAGGCAATATAAAAGATTTCAAGTTCTTTGGAATTGAAAAGATAAATAAGAACTGGCGAGGAGGGGACTACGGGAAAAAATTACTCTTCCATGAATCAAAATGGATCTTCGCATTGGATTGCCTCTTCCCAAAAGGACTGAACCACAAAGAAGACCTGTCACACCTCTTGGCCTTGATAAAAGACTAGGCAAAGCACAGCACGTCTTCTTAAAGGTTTATTATTCCACCGAACAAAGAAAAGACATTCCTACTTGCAAATATGCTTATCAGAAAAGTCATAACGTGATCGCATGTGTCTTCACACTAGCCCTCAAGGAGGACCTTTACTGATAATCAAACTGATAGATCCAAACTAGCCGACAGATATAATAAGCAAACCGTCTGACAAATGAACGACCAGATTTGAAAAGCTGGCAGGCTCCCATCAGCTGGTGATTATAAATATATAATCATTCTAGGTCTTTTAAATTTAGCTCAGCAGAGACCCACTGTCCATTGATATGATTTAGCATAGAGTAAATCTAAGACGCCGAATCCAATGCCACATATCCGATACCCCATATTCAAGCTAATATAGCGAAAGCCCATTTGTAAAATGGTAGGTTCCATATTGAACCTAGACCCACGATTTACAGATAGTTACTGATTAGGGGACCTAGTCCCTAGATTCAAAACACATAAGCATACACTTATCAAAGCGACCGAGAGGGTCGGATCCCACTAATAGTACACAAGCTACACAACTAATTTCCTTCCTGATCCACGACCCACTTACAACCAATTGACAGGACAGATTAGGTAACATTCTAACATAACCCAATATGATGCTGCTAGCCACGCTATTTAAGCCTCTACATCTACGCCTCGATACGACGACTTTAGCTAGCCCATACTTCTGAAGCTATTGACCCATCAGACGACACCTCAGGCCCACATCTATTAACACTCCTCAGACAACCTGAGTTTTAAGAATATAATGAGCGGTGCAAGTTGCACACTAGACACCCCAACGACAGTCTGCTCTACATGCTCTGTGCCAACCACAAGTTTGAATTAACATTCCATTCTATTTCATTAACCAACGACTTTTATTAAATATCTACTGCTATTAGATTACGACTTTTATTAAAGATCTTCGCCTATTAACCCCTGTGATTTTTACCCAATAATACTTGGATCTTCATTCAGATCACTGTTTTACATTAGCCATCTAATTTACACTAAAACTTCATATTAGTGTTTACATGTCTGACCAATTTGACCAACTTTCGCATATAACACACCAATCGTCTTTATGACCGAGAGCATAACTGCCTAAAAGAATTTTAGAAAGGCATCCTAAGATTATTTTAGAAAGGCATGCACTTAGTCTATTACCGGCAAGAGCGGAATTTGTTACGGCAATATTTACACCGGATATTGATGACATCAACTTCCGGTAATAGCGAAACCGGAAGTGATGCAGATGATACCGGATGTGATACAAATTAGCTAATGACCCCTAGATCCGGAAGTGGGGCAAAAACCGGACAACAAATAAGATTATAAATATGCCAAAGACGCACAAATTAAGTAAGAAATGCAACACAAAAATACAACACGTATTTGACATATAAATGTCAAATACGTCTAAAACTATCTTTTGATCATGAAACATACGAACTAAGATTGGTATCAGTTATTTTCCCAGGCATAAATGGGCCATACAGGAAAGGGCAGAGCTAATCTTTTTGGCGCCAAAATTGATCCAATCACCACAGAGACCACACTATAAAAGCTCCCAGACAATCACTAACAGTATAGTCTTGATAAAGGCCAGGAAGGCCGAAACGCGTTGACATACTGGTGAGCTTATTTCTAATCATCATTTGGATTGCTAAAACGTTATTGCACTATTATTTCTCCTTTTTTCCACAGGTTTTGAAGACATTTTTTTGGATTTTGTTTACATTTTTGAATTATGGTTTTTCGATTTGTATTCTTCACGATTTGTTTTTTAAAAAAAATTTCTACAATTCATCACACATTTTGCTTCTAAGGAACTACCCCTTTTTTTGGCACCTTATGCCTATTAACCACATTGGAAATATTTAATTTGGAACTTATTTTGTTTGGACACTAACTGTGGACATTTATATATATAAAAATTTTTCTCATATATATTTTTTTCATATATTTTTTTCACATTTTTTAACATTTTTTTCACATTTTTTCACATTTCATCCACACCATTGTGCAACTGTTAACGTCATATTACAGACACGTTGTATCACCTGTCTATATATAATTCTACTTATGTGATCAGAGCCCATCCAACGATAGTTGATGGATTTGTGACCCCACTAGGTCTTTTTCGACATTGTGATTATTCATTATTTTATGCTGTTCTGAACGCACATTGTATTTTAGGTTTGTTTTTATATGTTCCCCATGGATCCATGTAATATGTATAATTGTTTTAACTGAATCACTGTATTAGTTTTATTGTTTTATTGCTTGTATTAAACTGTTTTATACTAACCACTTAGCCTTTTAAGCTGCAAGCGCTCACTCACTCTGTTTAGTTACATTGTAGCTAGCTTAGGGTTTATTTTTATTTTACAGGCAAGTTTGTATTTATTTTAACTAGGTAGAATAGTTACTAAATAGTTATTAACTGTTTGCTAACTACCTAGCTAAAATAAATACAAAAGTACCTGTAAAATAAAACCTAACCTAAGTTACACTAACACCTAACACTACACTACAATTAAATAAATGACCTAAATTAAATACAATTAAATAAATTAAATACAATTAGCTAAAGTACAAAAAAAACAAAACACTAAATTACAGAAAATAATAAACAAATTACAAGATCTTTAAACTAATTACACCTAATCTAATAGCCCTATCAAAATAAAAAAAGCCCCCCCCAAAATAAAAAAAACCTAGCTAAAATAAATACAAACTTGCCTGTAAAATAAAAATAAACCCTAAGCTAGCTAAAATGTAACTATTAGTTATATTGTAGCTAGCTTTGGGTTTATTTTACAGGTAAGTATTTAATTTAAATAGGAATTATTTAGGTAATAATATTAATTTTTATTTAGATTTATTGTAATTATATTTAAGTTAGGGGGTGTAAGGGTTAGGGTTAGACTTAGGTTTAGGGGTTAATACATTTAGTATAGCGGCGGCAACGTTGGGGGCAGCAGATTAGGGGTTAATAAATGTAGGTAGGTGGTGGCGATGTTAGGGACGGCAGATTAGGGGTTAATAATATTTAACTAATGTTTGCAAGGCAGGAGTGTGGCGGCTTAGGGGTTAATATGTTTATTATAGTGGCGGCGATGTCCAGAGCGGCAGATTAGGGGTTAAAAAATTTCTTTTACTGTTTGCGATGCGGGAGGGCCTCGGTTTAGGGGTTAATAGGTAGTTTATGGGTGTTAGTGTACTTTTTAGCACTTTAGTTATGAGTTTTATGCTACGGCGTTGTACCATAAAACTCTTAACTACTGACTTTAAAATACGTTACGGATCTTGGAGGTAGAGGATGTACCGCTCACTTTTTGGCCTCCCAGGACAGACTCGTAATACCGGTGCTATGGAAGTCCCATAGAAAAAAGGGTTTACGAAGTTTACGTAAGTCGTTTTGCGGTAAGGCCAAAGAAGTGTGCGATGCCCCTAAACCTGCAAGACTCGTAATAGCAGCGGTAGTGAAAAAGCAGCGTTAGGACCTGTTAACGCTGCTTTTTTTACCTTACCACAAAACTCGTAATCTAGCCGTAAGTTTGTCACTTACCCAAAAGTGTTTTGTATTTGGTGTATACAATTCATAACTAGTTTATTAGTATAACAAACATATCACTTAATTACAGCAATACAATGGTCTAATTAGCAAACCATTTTTCTCCTGAAATGTATATCTCAGCCACACCAAATAACAGTAATTACAGCATTCATCCCATGCTCACCTGTGTACTGGAGACCCCGATATTCAGTTATTGCTCCAGGAGGTTTTAAATTAGGCCAGTAATGGAATAGCATTTGTACTGCTGGTGGCTTTACCTGGGAAGGCCCATAGGCTATCACATAAAGCAAGTCCTAAGGAGCAAAATGCAAAACATTAAATTCCCAGCCAATCAAATACAATAAAACAACATTCTATTTATATAATGATAGATCATATAATAAGGAAATGCAGTATAGGATCTGATGATAAGAACCATAAGACCAGTCTAGTCTGCCCATATTCCTATGTGAAATGTAGACTCATACTAGCTTCATGTATATTCCACAATTTCCTATTCTATTTTACTGTATTCATACAGACAACATCTACCTGGAGTGTATTATATTAATTACTCATGAACCTGTTTCCCTCCATCGTGAACCCCAGTTGTAAAATAATTTTTCTGTGAAAAATGCTTTTCTCCTGGACTTTATCAACCCCTTAATGACAACTGACGTACCAGGTACGTCATGCAAAAACTAGCAGTTAATGACAATGGACGTACCTGGTACGTCAGTTGTCTAACAGAGTGCTGGAAGCCATCACAAATGCTTCCAGCAGCTCTGAGGGTATTGCAGTGATGCCTCGATATGGAGGCATCCTGCAATACCACTTTACAAGCCTCCGATGCAAAGAGAGCCACTCTGTGGCCCTCTCTGCACCGGTAGCGATAGTGCCAGACTGCCAGTGTCCACTATCCGGGTGTGAAGGTGCGTGCGCGCGTGCACGAGGGGTTGAGTGTGCACGTGAATGTGCATGTGCGTGTGCACGGTGCGCACATTATCCACACTGACACCAATGAATGAGGGCAAAAAAGGGAGAAAAAGGAAAAAAAAAATTTTGAAATATAAAAGGATCTGGGAGGGGGTGGGGGTATTGGGGGGGGGCTGCTACACTACAGAAATAGTTTTAGTTAAAAATAAAGTTTAAGTTAAGTTAAAAATAAAATAAAAATACTTTTTGGGGTTTTTTTAGGGCCAAACTGGGTATTGGCAGACAGCTGCCAGTACCCAAGATGGCGGTAATTAGGTAGGGGAGAGGGTTAGAGAGCTGGAGGGGGGATCAGGGAGGTTGGGGCTAAGGCAGGGGTCCATCACAGCTAAAATATTTTACTATTTTTATTTAAAAAAAAAAAAAAAACTCCTTTATTTAGTACTGGCAGACTTTCTGCCAGTACTTAAGATGGCGGGAACAATTGTGGGGGTGGGGGAGGGAAGAGAGCTGTTTGGGAGGGATCAGGGGGTGGGATGTGTCAGGTGGGAAGCTGATCTCTAAAATTAACACTGCAAACTCCCTACAAGCTACCTAATTTAACCCCATCACTGCTGGGCATAATTAACGTGTGGTGCGCAGCAGCATTTAGCGGCCTTCTAATTACCAAAAAGGAACGCCAAAGCCATATAAATCTGCTATTTCTGAACAAAGGGGATCCCAGAGAAGCTTTTACAACAATTTCTGCCATAATAGCACAAGTTGTTTGTAAATAATTTAATTGAGAAACCTAAAATTGTGAAAAATGTAAAGTTTTTTTTTTATTTGCTCGCATTTGGCGGTGAAATGGTGGCATAAAATATACCAAAATGGGCCTAGATCAATACTTGGGGTTGTCTACTACACTAAAGCTAAAATTAACCCTACAAGCTCCCTACAAGCTCCCTAATTAACCCCTACACTCCTGGGCATAAAACACGTGTGGTGCGCAGCGGCATTTAGCGGCCTTCTAATTACCAAAAAGCAACCCCAAAGCCATATAAGTCTGCTATTTCTGAAAAAAAGGATCCCAGAGAAGCATTTACAACCATTTGTGGCATAATTGCAGAAGCTGTTTGTAAATAATTTCAGTGGGAAACCTAAAGTTTGTGACAAATATTGTGAAAAAGTGAACTTTTTTTTTTTTTTTGATCGCATTTGGCGGTGAAATGGTGGCATGAAATATACCAAAATGGGCCTAGATCAATACTTTGGGTTGTCTTCTAAAAAAAAATATATACATGTCAAAGGATATTCAGGTATTCCTGACAGATATCAGGGTTCCAATGTAACTAGCGCTAATTTTGAAAAAAAAGTGGTTTGGAAATAGCGAAGTGCTACTTGTATTTATTGCCCCATAAATTGCAAAAAAAGCAAAGAACGTGTAAACATTGGGTATTTCTAAACTCAGGACAAAATTTAGAAACTATTTAGCATGGGTGTTTTTTGGTGATTGTAGATGTGTAACATATTTTGGGGGTCAAAGTTAGAAAAAGTGTGTTTTTTTTATTTTTTCCTCATATTTTATTATTTTTTTTTAGTAAATTATAAGACATGATGAAAATAATGGTATCTTTAGAAAGTCCATTTAATGGCGAGAAAAACGGTATATAATATGTGTGGGTACAGTAAATGAGTAAGAGGAAAATTACAGCTAAACACAAACACTGCAGAAATGTAAAAATAGCCATTGTCATTAAGGGTAAGAAAATTGAAAAATGGTCCGGTCATTAAGGGGTTAAATTACTTAAAATACTTGAAACTTATTTATTACATCAACTTTCTCTCATATGACCTGTAAATTATACATATTGTGGTCATTAACTCTAACCTTAAACCCCAATCCTAACTCCCTTTCATATATCAAACTCCCCAATCCTAACCCTAACCCTATTCTGTTCGGATTCCCTATTTTGTTAGACCATTTAGGGCTAGATTATGAGCGAAGCGGTAGTTTGCACTCCTGCTTGCACGTTGACGCCTCTAGAAGTAAGCTTTTTGCGTGTATCAGGTAGCACACATATTACAAGTTGAAAGTAAAAACTTTTCGCACAAGCGCTAACACGATGTGCACAAAAAGACAAAGTCCGAATATCGGGACCGTGTTAAAGTACTCCCCCATATACTTCAATGGAGTGCAAAAAATGGGAAAAAACTAATACCTGTATACAAACACAATCTCATTTTCTCAAATGCGCAAACCTTACATGAAATATGAATATTTCACATTCCAATATTCTTCACATAGAAAGAATGTTCTATTTAGTCATATATATATGATGGTATTTTAGTACAATATATATCTATTTATAAATACATAGAAAGTATTCCCTTGTGTGAAGAACATTGGAATGTGAAATATTTACACAGTTAAACACTTTGTTAAATATTAATATTGCGGAAATATGCTTTTTTATGGTTTCAGCTACTTGATTGCAAAGGGCTTCAATGCACTTATATGCATATATATATATATACATATATATTTATGTGTTTATATATGTATATATGTCTGTAAATACATAAATATACATAAATACATAAATACATATGTACGCACATATAAATATATATATATATACTGTATATATATATATATATATATATATATATACAGTATATATATATATATATATATATATATATATATGTATCTCTATGTTAAAGTCCTTTGCAGGCGTTTTTTCTAACACCTGAGATCTCATATCTTTGAGCCTTTATAACTTTTTATGCAATAGATTTGTTTTACTTTTATCAGACAGTGTTATTATGAGTGTAAATGTAATTTTAAATATAATTTTGATGTGTTTTATGCAACTTTTTTGTCTCAAGTAACTGTTAACCAGGGCTCTCAAGTCACGCTATCTCAATGTGTGTTAAATTCAATTGCACTCAAGCAAACACGTTAACTTTCAACCTGTAATATGCATCCAAAGAGCCGCGATAAACCCCTTTTCGCAGTTAGATTGACACTCGTAATCTAGCCCTTAATGTGTTAATGGTTTATTAAACAGTTTCTATTTTATTCCATTTTGCAAATATATTCTTTAGAATTGTAAATGATATTCAAGTCCTAACTAGAGATCTATCAAGTGGCTTATAAAGTGTCTCACTTGTTATCTTTTTATTATCTCTTGCAATACAATCATGCATTACATTGCCAGTCCCTGTGAATAGTTCATAATGACCAATTCTCACGTTATTTTTATTGCTACTAGTAAAGTGCCCATAAGCCTATAATTCACCTATTTTATCATACAATCCTAAATTTTCAAAAATGGTTGATCTCCACTGTTGGATAATACCAGGGTGCTTGCTATGCCATCTGCTGGAATGTAATTCATATAGCAGGCTAGGTAAACTCAAGTTGGGAACTAACATACCCAACCCTATTGCATAGATTATTCCAACCATCTACCATATTACAGGATTGTTACTGTTTGCAAGCTCTGCCCAACTATCCCTCCTAAAGCTTTTTCATAAGTAGAAATAACCCAGTATCTAAAATGAAAACAATACCTGCCTAAACCCTGCCAACAGTCCACTAAACCCAGCAAATTAACACCCTGCCCCAAAAATCCCCCTTAACTCTGACCTATCAGTCACACCACTGCCCATATTTAGAGCTAGGTTAAGAATGGAGCAGTACTTGGAATATCGCTAACCCCGGTAACGTATTCCCACAAAGATTCAATGGAGCAGGAAGAGAGGGGGAAAAAACTAACACCCGATTTTACTTTCTGAAGTGCGCTAACCAAACATGAAAAGGAAATGTATGCTTACCTGATAAATTGATTTCTTCTACGATACGACGAGTCCACGGATTTCATCTTTACTTGTGGGATATTATCCTTCTTCTAACAGGAAGTGGCAAAGAGCACCACAGCAGAGCTGTAGATATAGCTCCTCCCTTCCCCTCCACCTCCAGTCATTCAACCGAAGGTTATAGGAAGAGAAAGGAAAAGCTAAAAGGTGCAGAGGTGACTGAAGTTGTAAATAAGAAAAACTATAATCTGTCTTAAATTGACAGGGAGGGCCGTGGACTCGTCATATCGTAGAAGAAATCAATTTATCAGTTAAGCATAAATTTCCTTTTCTTCTACTAGATACGATGAGTCCACGGATTTCATCCTTACTTGTGGGATACAATACCAAAGCAACAGGACACGGATGAAAGGGAGGGACAAGACAGAGACCTAAACGGAAGGCACCACTGCTTGAAGAACTTTCCTCCCAAAAACAGCCTCAGAAGAAGCAAATGTATCAAATTTGTAAAATTTGGAAAAAGTATGAAGAGACGACCAAGTCGCAGCCTTACAAATCTGTTCAACAGATTCATAGTTTTTAAAGGCCCATGTGGAAGCCACAGCCCTAGTAGAATGAGCCGTAAGTCTTTCAGGAGGCTGCTGTCCAGCAGTCTCATATGCCAGGCGTAAGATACTTCTCAGCCAAAAAGAAAGAGAGGTAGCCGTAGCTTTCTGACCCCTACGCTTTCCAGAATAAACAGTGAATAATGAAGATGATTGACGGAAATCCTTAGTTGGCTGTAAGTAAAACTTTAAGGCACGGACCACGTCCAGATTATGCAACATACGCTCCTTCTTAGAGGAAGGATTAGGATACAAGGAAGGAACAACAATTTCCTGATTAATATTCTTATTTGAAACAACCTTAGGAAGAAATCCAGGTTTGGTACGTAAAACCACCTTATCAGAATGAAAAATTAGATAAGGCGAATCACACTGTAACGCTGAAAGCTCAGAAACTCTTCGGGCAGAAGAAATAGCAACCAAAAACAGAACTTTCCAAGATAACAATTTAATATATATGGAATGCATTGGTTCAAACGGAACCCCTTGAAGAACACGAAGAACTAAATTCAAACTCCAGGGAGGAGTAATAGGTCTAAAAACAGGCTTAATTCTAGATAGAGCCTGACAAAAAGACTGAACATCTGGCACATCTGCCAAACGTTTGTGAAACAAAATAGACAAAGCAGAAATTTGTCCCTTTAAGGAACTTGCTGATAACCCTTTCTCCAATCCTTCTTGGAGAAAAGACAGAATCCTAGGAATCCTAACTTTACTCCATGAGTAACCCTTGGATTCACACCAATAAAGATATTTACGCCCTATCTTATGATAGATTTTTCTAGTGACAGGCTTTCTAGCCTGTATCAAAGTATTGATGACCGAATCAGAGAATCCTCGCTTCGATAAAATCAAGCGTTCAATCTCCACGCAGTCAGCTGCAGAGAAATTAGATTTGGATGTTGGAAAGGACCTTGAATGAGAAGGTCCTGTCTCAAAAGAAGTTTCCACGGTGGCAGAGAGGACATGTCCACTAGATCCGCATACCAAGTCCTGCGTGGCCACGCAGGCCCTATCAGGATTACTGAAGCTCTCTCCTGTTTGATTCGAGCAATCATGCCTGGAAGGAGAGGAAACGGTGGAAACACATAAGCTAGGCTGAACGACCAAGGCACTGCCAAGGCATCTATCAGTTCGGCCTGAGGATCCCTCGACCTGGATCCGTATCTTGGAAGTTTGGCATTCTGTTGAGATGCCTTCAGATCCAATTCCGGTCTGCCCTATCAGAGAATCAGTGAGGCAAACACCTCCGGGTGGAGTTCCCACTCCCCCGGATAAAAGATCTATCGACTTAGAAAATCCGCTTCCCAGTTCTCTACTCCTGGGATGTAAATTGCCGACACATAACAAGAGTGAGCCTCCGCCCATCGAATTATATTGGATACTTCTATCATCACTAAGGAACTCCTTGTTCCCCCCTGATGATTGATATATGCCAAAGTCGTGATGTTGTCCGACTGGAATCTGAAAAATTTATTTAAAGCCAACTGAGGCCATGCCTGAAGCGCATTGAATATTGCTCTCAGTTCCAGAATATTGATTGGAAGTAGAGACTCCACCTGAGTCCAAACACCCTGAGCCTTCAGGGAATTCCAGACTGCACCCCAGCCCAGAATGCTGGCGTCCGTTGTCACTATCACCCACGAGGGTCTTGGAAACAAGTCCCCTGGGACAGATGATCCGGCGACAACCACCAAAGAAGAGAGTCTCTGGTCTCCTGATCTAGATTTATCTGAGTAGATAAATCTGCATAATCCCCATTCCACTGACCGAGCATGCACAGCTGCAGTGGTCTGAGATGAAAGCGAGCAAACGGAATGATATCCATTGCCGCTACCATTAATCCAATTACCTCCATACACTGAGCCACTGATGGCCGAGGAATGGACTGAAGTGCTCGGCAAGTATTTAGAATCTTTGATTTCCTGACCTCCGTCAGGAATATTTTCATGTCTACCGAGTCTATCAGAGTTCCCAAGAAGGGAACCCTTGTCTGTGGAACTAGTGAACTCTTCTCTATGTTCACCTTCCAACCGTGAATTCTTAGGAAAGACAACACTGTGTCCGTGTGAGCTTTTGTCAGTTGATAAGTTGACGCCTGGATCAGAATATCGTCCAGATAAGGCACCACTGCTATGCCTCGCGGTCTGAGAACCACCAGAAGTGACCCTATTTATTTTAGGTTTTTGAACATAACTTGTGGACATCATTTCAGAGGAGAACAGCATTAATATACCAAAGAGAATTTAACGCCTTAAAATCATCTAAAACAACCTAAGTATAGGACACATTTTTGGGGGTTTTCATAGGAACTTTATACATAGGAACTTTATATTTTGGATTCACTTTTTTCATTTTTTTCATTTTGGATTAGACATTGTGCCAACAGTCACTCACTAATTCACCCCTGAAGGGTACACTCTGCATCACTTTTTCACCATCGTTTTTAGGTGTACACCTTTTTTAGATTTTTTGTTTTTGGCCACATTTTATCATTTTTTATATATTTTTTATATTTTTTATATTTTCACTCTACACAATTTAACTCCATAGTTTTAATTTTCTTTTTGAATTTTTATAAGGAACTTTTGCCTACACAAACTCCATTGGACACACAAACCCCATTGGACACATCAACTCGGATACACATTGGACACTACCTTGGGATATTAACTATATCGGATTGCATTGGATAATTTGGATTATTATTTATATTGGATATTATTGTTTTAATTTGATTTTTATGGTCTCCATAGATTTTATTTGGATATAGGACATAATACACATCACATATTAGCTAACCATCCCTATTCCTTTTTTGTGCAGCTATTAATATTAAGTTTCCTACTGTTTTAATCTATTTATATTATGATTTTAGGGACTCATCATGTTTAGGATTATTTATATCTAGATTGTTGTGATCATCATTCGCTTTGCTTTTAGATAAATTACCCACATTGTTGCGTTAACTATTGTTTTTAATATTGATAATGTCATATGTTTAAACTTTCTATGTGATTAAATATTCATATTTTATAACCTTTTGATTAAATATTCATATTTTATAACCTTTGGATTCCACCTTAAGCTTTTTTATTCTCCCCTAGGGGGTTATTTTAGCGCTCCCCTGCTGCATACTCTTTATATTCCCAAGAAGGGAACCCTTGTCTGTGGAACTAGTGAACTCTTCTCTATGTTCACCTTCCAACCGTGAGTTCTCAGGAAAGACAACACTGTGTCCGTGTGAGCTTTTGTCAGTTGATAAGTTGATGCCTGGATCAGAATATCGTCCAGATAAGGCGCCACTGCTATGCCTTGCGGTCAGAGAACCGCCAGAAGTGACCCTAGAACCTTTGTGAAGATTCTGGGTGCTGTGGCCAACCCGAAGGGAAGAGCCACAAACTGATAATGTTTGTCCAGGAAGGCAAACCTTAGAAACTGATGATGATGCTTGTGAATAGGAATATGAAGGTAAGCATCCTTCAAATCCACGGTAGTCATATATTGGCCCTCCTGGATCATTGGTAAGATTGTTCGTATAGTCTCCATCTTGAACGATGGGACTCTGAGAAACTTGTTTAGACACTTGAGATCTAAAATGTGTCCGAAAGTTCCCTCTTTTTTGGGAACCATGAAAAGATTTGAGTGAAACCCCTGTCCCTGTTCCGGTTTTGGAATGGGACAAATTACTCCCATGGTATAGAGGTCTTTAACACAGCGTAAGAACGCCTCTCTTTTTATCTGGTCTACAGATAATCTTGAAAGATGAAATCTCCCTCTTGGGAGAAAGTCCTTGAATTCCAGTTGATACCCGTGGGTCACGATTTCCAGCGCCCAGGGGTCCTGAACATTTCTTGCCCAAGCCTGAGCAAAGAAAGAAAGTCTGTCCCCCACTAGATCCGGTCCCGGATCGGGGGCCGCCCCTTCATGCTCTCTTTGTAGTAGCAGAGGGCTTCTTGGATTGTTTACCTTTATTCCAAGTCTGATTGGGTCTTCAGACTGACTTAGATTGGGCAAAATTCCCTTCCTGCTTTGTGGAGGAAGAGGAAGCAGAGGGTCCTCCTTTATAATTCCAAAAGGAGCGAAAAATATTTTGTTTAACCCTCATCTTAACAGACTTATCCTGAGGTAGGGCATGGCCTTTGCCTCCAGTAATGTCAGAAATGATTTCCTTCAATTCAGGCCCGAAAAGGGTCTTACCTTTAAAGGGAATAGCTAAAAGCTTAGTTTTTGATGACACATCAGCAGACCAAGATTTGAGCCATAACGCTCTACGCACTAGAATAGCAAATCCTGCATTTTTCGCCGCTAATTTAGCAATTTGAAAAGCAGCATCAGTAATGAAAGAATTAGCTAGCTTAAGAGCCTTAATTATATCCAAAATGTCATCTAACGGAGTCTCAACATTTAGAGACTCTTCCAGAGCCTCAAACCAAAAAGCTGCTGCAGTAGTTACTGGAACAATGCAGGCCGTAGGTTGTAAAAGAAAACCCTGAATATATAATTTCTTTAGAAGACCCTCCAACTTTTTATCCATAGGGTCTTTGAAAGCACAACTGTCCTCGATGGGTATAGTTGTACGCTTAGCCAGGGTAGATATAGCTCCCTCTACCTTAGGGACCGTTTGCCACGAGTCCCGAATGGTGTCTGATATGGGAAACATTCTAGATATTTGTCAATCTTACACAATTTCTCTGGTGGTATTACAATAGGGTCACAATCATCCAGAGTCACTAAAACCTCCCGAAGTAACAGGCGGAGGTGTTCAAGCTTAAATTTAAATACGTAACGTCCGAATCTGTCTGAGGTAACACATTCCCTGAGTCTGAAAGCTCTCCCTCAGACAGCAATTCCCTGACCCCCAACTCAGAACACTGTGAGGGTACATCGGAAATAGCTAATAAAGCATCAGAGGATTCAGTATTCACATTAATACCTGACCTACTGCGTTTACCCTGTAACACTGGTAATTTAGATAATACCTCTGTAAGGGTAGTTGACATAACTGCAGCCATCTACTGCAGAGTAAAGGAATTAGACGTACTAGAGGTACTTGGCGTCGCTTGTGTGGGCGTTAAAGGTTGTGACACTTGGGGAGAATTGGATGGCATATCCTGATTCTCTTCAGACTGAGAGTCATCCTTAGGCACACTTTATTGACCTAAAATATGGCCTTTACAATGTAAGGCCCTTTCAGTACAAGAGGTACACAATGTAAGAGGGGGTTCCACAACAGCTTCTAAACACATAGAACAATGAGATTCCTCAATGTCAGACATGTTGAACAGACTAGTAATAACCACAGAAGTCGTTTAAACACAATGGCCTAGATTTGGAGTTTTGCGGCCAAAGGGGTGCGTTAGCTACGCATGCTTTTTTCTGGCCGCACCTTTTAAATACCACTGGTATTTAGAGTTCATAGAAGGGCTGCGTTAGGCTCCAAAAAAGGAGCGTATAGCAAATTTACCGCAACTGCAACTCTCAATACCAGCGGTGCTTACGGACGCGGCCAGCTTCAAAAACGTGCTCGTGCACTATTCCCCCATAGGAAACAATGGGACAGTTTGAGCTGAAAAAAAACCTAACACCTGCAAAAAAGCAGCGTTCAGCTCCTAACGCAGCCCCATTGTTTCCAATGGGGAAACACTTCCTAAGTCTGCACCTAACACCCTAACATGAACCCCGAGTCTAAACACCCCTAACTTTACACTTATTAACCCCTATTCTGCCGCCCCCGCTATCGCTGACCCCTGCATTTTATTATTAACCCCTAATCTGCCGCTCCGTACACCGCCGCAACCTACGTAATCCCTATGTACCCCTAATTTGCTGCCCCTAACACCGCCGACCTCTATATTATATTTATTAACCCCTAATCTGCCCCCCACAACGTCGCCGCCAGCTACCTACAATAATTAACCCCTAATCTGCCGACCGCACCTCACCGCTACTATAATAAAGTTATTAACCCCTAATCCGCCTCACTCCCGCCTCAATAACCCTATAATAAATAGTATTAACCCCTAAATTGCATTCTATTGGCTGATCGGAACAGCCAATAGAATGTGAGCTCAATCTGATTGGCTGATCCAATCAGCCAATCGGATTGAACTTGAATCTGATTGGCTGATTCCATCAGCCAATCAGAATTTTCCTACCTTAATTCTGATTGGCTGATAGAATCCTATCAGCCAATCGGAATTCGAGGGACGCCATCTTGGATGACGTCCCTTAAAGGAACCTTCATTCTTCAGTTGGACGTCGGAAGAAGAGGATGGATCCACGCTGGAGGTCTTCAAGATGGAGCCGTTCGTCATCGGATGAAGATAGAAGATGCCGCTTGGATCAAGATGGTTGCCGGTCCGGATCTCCTCTTCTTCCCAGATAGGATGAAGACTTTGGAGCCTCTTCTGGACCTCTTCAGCCGCCGCTTGATAGAAGACTTCAGCCGGATTATGGATCACCAGCCCCCGCTTGGGCTTGGATGAAGACTTCGGAGGCTTGGATCAAGACTTCGGAGGACGGATCGGTGAACCTGGCATGGTGAAGATAAGGTAGGAAGATCTTCAGGGGCTTAGTGTTAGGTTTATTTAAGGGGGGTTTGGGTTAGATTAGGGGTATGTGGGTGGTAGGTTGTAATGTTGGGGGGGGGTATTGTATGTTTTTTTTTTACAGGCAAAAGAGCTGAATTATTTGGGGCATGCCCCGCAAATGGCCCTTTTCAGGGCTGGTAAGGTAAAAGAGCTTTGAACTTTTTTAATTTAGTTTAAAATTGTTGTAATATTTTTCTAATGTTTGTAAATATTTTTTTATTTTTTGTAACTTAGTTCTTTTTTATTTTTTTGTACTTTAGTTAGTTTATTTAATTGTAGTTATTTGTAGGTATTGTATTTAATTAATTTATTGATAGTGTAGCGTTAGGTTTAATTGTAACTTAGGTTAGGATTTATTTTACAGGTAATTTTGTAATTATTTTAACTATTTTAGCTATTAAATAGTTCTTAACTATTTAATAGCTATTGTACCTGGTTAAAATAAATACAAAGTTGCCTGTAAAATAAATATTAATCCTAAAATAGCTACAATATAATTATTCGTTATATTGTAGCTATATTAGGGTTTATTTTACAGGTAAGTATTTAGCTTTAAATAGGAATAATTTATTTAATAAGAGTTAATTTATTTCGTTAGATTTAAATTATATTTAACTTAGGGGGGTGTTAGTGTTAGGGTTAGACTTAGCTTTAGGGGTTAATCCATTTATTAGAGTAGCGGCGAGATCCGGTCGGCAGATTAGGGGTTAATAATTGAAGTTAGGTGTCGGTGATGTTAGGGAGGGCAGATTAGGGGTTAATACTATTTATTATAGGGTTATTGAGGCGGGAGTGAGGCGGATTAGGAGTTAATAACTTTATTATAGTAGCGGTGAGGTGCGGTCGGCAGATTAGGGGTTAATTTTTGTAGGTAGCTGGCGGCGACGTTGTGGGGGGCAGATTAGGGGTTAATAAATATAATATAGGGGTCGGCGGTTTTAGGGGCAGCAGATTAGGGGCACATAAGTATAACGTAGGTGGCGGTGGTGTGCGGTCGGCAGATTAGGGGTTAAAAAAATTTAATCGAGTGGCGGCGATGTGGGGGGACCTCGGTTTAGGGGTACATAGGTAGTTTATGGGTGTTAGTGTACTGTAGAGCACAGTAGTTAAGAGCTTTATGAACCGGCGTTAGCCCAGAAAGCTCTTAACTACTGACTTTTTTCTGCGGCTGGAGTTTTGTCGTTAGATTTCTAACGCTCACTTCAGCCAAGACTCTAAATACCGGCGTTAGAAAGATCCCATTGAAAAGATAGGATACGCAAATGGCGTAGGGGGATCTGCGGTATGGAAAAGTTGCGGCTGGAAAGTGAGCGTTAGACCCTTACCTACACGACTCTAAATACCAGCGGTAGCCCAAAACCAGCGTTAGGAGCCTCTAACGCTGGTTTTGACGGCTAACGCCAAACTCTAAATCAAGCCTTTTATTTATTGCTTTAAATACATTTTTGAAAAACGTGTACTGCGCCTTTAAGAAATAAAAAGTGAACAATTTTTCCAAAACTGCTTAAATAACGTTAATTTGTCTCAAAAATTAACTTAAACTTATTGTTTTATCCAAAAATTACTGCACCCCAGGAGTAAGGGGAGACATAAAGCTCTAAAGTAACCTCTAAAGTAACTTAGATCCGAAAAATGTCAGTTTACACAAAAAAATACCCCCTGCACCTCGCCACAGCTCTGCTGTGGCGCCTACCTGCCCCCAGGGTACTTTGAAATGATTAGCCAACACTCCGGACAAGAGAACCACTGTCCATGAGCAACCGGAGTTATTGCTTGCTGCTTCTCAGTCAGAAGGAAGTGCGCATCTGAGCGTGCGAAAACAAGCCCCGCCCCTTATGGCCGATGTCGGAGTAGGCCTAAACACAACCGGATGGAGAAGCGATTTTGCACACAAAGCTAAGTGGAACACTTTTCACCCCAAACACATCCCAGCAAGTCCTACTGGTTATCTGACAACAATAAAAACTCCATCAATCGTTTTACTGTGCCTTTATGCCTCTCCCAGAGTGTCATATCATGCCCTTATAATGTCACTTAGAAAAATAAAAACAAGGGACTCCAGTAACACCCCTCTGTATAACAGGTCTACTGCTTACCCCATTCCCTTACCGAGAAATAAATGCCAGCCAGTTCTGATATATCAAGTCTCTTCAGAAATAAAGGGCTGCACATACCTTAATGCTGCTTGTAGCATGAAACCGTTCTCCACACTGAAGATGTCCTTAAGTTACCTTCAGAAGTCTTGTGGGAACCAACGTGGATTTTAGTTACAGCTGCTAAGATCATCAACCTCAGGGCAGAAATCTTCCTCCATAACCCCTGAGGAAAATAGTACACACTGGTACCATTTAAAATAAAAAACTTCTTGATTGAAGAAAATAAAACTAACACCTCACTTTACCTCTTCCTAGTATAACACAGGCAAAGAGAATGACTGGAGGTGGAGGGGAAGGGAGGAGCTATATATACAGCTCTGCTGTGGTGCTCTTTGCCACTTCCTGTTAGCAGGAGGATAATATCCCACAAGTAAGGATGAAATCCGTGGACTCGTCGTATCTAGTAGAAGAAATATTAATATTTCACATTCCAAAGTTGTTCACATAGCAGAATATGTTCTATTTATTTATAAATATATATTTCTATATTATATATATTATGGATTTTTGGTTATATATATATATATATATATATATATATACAGGGAGTGCAGAATTATTAGGCAAGTTGTATTTTTGAGGATTAATTTTATTATTGAACAACAACCATGTTCTCAATGAACCCAAAAAACTCATTAATATCAAAGCTGAATAGTTTTGGAAGTAGTTTTTAGTTTGTTTTTAGTTACAGCTATTTTAGGGGGATATCTGTGTGTGCAGGTGACTATTACTGTGCATAATTATTAGGCAACTTAACAAAAAACAAATATATACCCATTTCAATTATTTATTTTTACCAGTGAAACCAATATAACATCTAAACATTCACAAATATACATTTCTGACATTCAAAAACAAAACAAAAACAAATCAGTGACCAATATAGCCACCTTTCTTTGCAAGGACACTCAAAAGCCTGCCATCCATGGATTCTGTCAGTGTTTTGATCTGTTCACCATCAACATTGCGTGCAGCAGTAACCACAGCTTCCCAGACACTGTTCAGAGAGGTGTACTGTTTTCCCTCCTTGTAAAACTCACATTTGATGATGGACCACAGGTTCTCAATGGGGTTCAGATCAGGTGAACAAGGAGGCCATGTCATTAGATTTTCTTCTTTTATACCCTTTCTTACCAGCCACGCTTGGTACTTGGACGCGTGTGATGGAGCATTGTCCTGCATGAAAATCATGTTTTTCTTGAAGGATGCAGACTTCTTCCTGTACCACTGCTTGAAGAAGGTGTCTTCCAGAAACTGGCAGTAGGACTGGGAGTTGAGCTTGACTCCATCCTCAACCCGAAAAGGCCCCACAAGCTCATCTTTGATGATACCAGCCCAAACCAGTACTCCACCTCCACCTTGCTGGCGTCTGAGTCGGACTGGAGCTCTCTGCCTTTTACCAATCCAGCCACGGGCCCATCCATCTGGCCCATCAAGACTCACTCTCATTTCATCAGTCCATAAAACCTTAGAAAAATCAGTCTTGAGATATTTCTTGGCCCAGTCTTGACGTTTCAGCTTGTGTGTCTTGTTCAGTGGTGGTCGTCTTTCAGCCTTTCTTACCTTGGCCATGTCTCTGAGTATTGCACACCTTGTGCTTTTGGGCACTCCAGTGATGTTGCAGCTCTGAAATATGGCCAAACTGGTGGCAAGTGGCATCTTGGCAGCTGCACGCTTGACTTTTCTCAGTTCATGGGCAGTTATTTTGCACCTTGGTTTTTCCACACGCTTCTTGCGACCCTGTTGACTATTTTGAATGAAACGCTTGATTGTTCGATGATCACGCTTCAGAAGCTTTGCAATTTTAAGAGTGCTGCATCCCTCTGCAAGATATCTCACTATTTTTTACTTTTCTGAGCCTGTCAAGTCCTTCTTTTGACCCATTTTGCCAAAGGAAAGGAAGTTGCCTAATAATTATGCACACCTGATATAGGGTGTTGATGTCATTAGACCACACCCCTTCTCATTACAGAGATGCACATCACCTAAGATGCTTAATTGGTAGTAGGCTTTCGAGCCTATACAGCTTGGAGTAAGACAACATGCATAAAGAGGATGATGTGGTCAAAATACTAATTTGCCTAATAATTCTGCACTCCCTGTATATATATATATATATATATATATATATATATATACAATATATATATAGGTATAGATATATACAGATATATTTATGAATATTTATTTAAATAATACTTAGAACATATTCCCCTATGTGAAGAACATTGGAATGTGAAATATTTACAGTAAATACATAGACACTTTATTAAATATGAATATAGCATAAATATGATTTTACATGTTTTCAGCTACTTGACTGCAAAGGGCTCCAATGCGCTTAAATATACGTATATGTATTTATGTGTTTATATGTGTATATATGTCTGTAAATACACACTTATAAATACATGTGTACACACCTATATACATATACAGTATATATATTTAGACATGTATATGTATGTATCTCTTTGAGCCTTTATAACTTTTTTATGCATTTTAAAAAAAAAAAAATTTAGCTAATGTTATTATGAGTGTAACTGTACTTTAAAATGTAAAAAAAAATGTATGTGTTTTTGTGCCACTTTTTTTGTCAAGTGTAGCAGTTAACTAGAGCTCTTAAGTTGCGCTATCCCGACGCACATTAAATTCAATGGTGCTCAATCGAACGGCATCTACTTTAAACTTGTAATACACGTGCTACTTCCGACGCGTGTCACAATACACCGTTTTTGCTTGCGTGCAACAGTAAGTGCACCATTCGTAATCTAGCCCTTAGTCTTCTAAGATCTCAACTATTAAAACCAACGTGCTATTTACCTAGGTTAATGCAACCTTTACTTTAAATTACAAAATTACAGGCAAATCACTACACATGAAGACAGGTTTTTATACTTACTTTCCAAACCTCTTGCTTATACTTCATTAGACATTCTAGCAGCTGGCAGTGATACACTGGGGAAAAATAAAACTAAGATTATTAAATTTGGTTTAATTAGCTTGCTTCTATGTATGGCTTGCAATACTGCAGAACAGTTACAACCTCACATAACCTAGTTTCCAAACCTGGGGTACCTGCGCATCTGGAGTGCTTGTACCTACAGATAAAGGGTACTCCAGGGTTTGTCAAGTGCAGATTTAAGCATTTTTAATTGTTTAAAAAATTAAATGGCAAACCCTGGAGCTGTAAAGAGGCAGCCACCAATCAGCTGCTAGCCCCTGTGGGGCATTGCAGCTCCTGAATTTACCTAGATAGGATATCAAGAAACAAATCAAATTAGATAATAGAAGTTAATTGGAATTTTGTTTAAAACTGCATGCTCTATCTAATTTTGACTTTATTATGCATTTAATGTGATTAAGAATACATAGAAAAATGTTATTTGAATAGAGCAACTACAGCAATAGATATTACTGAATAACAAGTTACTTGACTTTGCTCTACCTCAGCTGAGGAACTGTTTTTAGGCTTCTATGGTTTCTTTCTAACTATAGCTACATTGAATCAGCTACAAACCACATCTGAACCATGTAAACTTCTGGAAAGACTAGATTATAGACGTTTATCCCACTCCCTCACATTAAACTCCCTCCTTGATCCATTGCAAGCTGGATTTTGCTCCCAACACTCTGCAGATACAGAAATTATTAAGGTTACTAATGACCTACTTATAGCAAAATCAAAAGGCCGCTTCTCTCGTTTAATCCTTCTCCATCCATCTGCAGCCTATGATACTGTTGACCACCCTCTCTTGCCTCTTGTGGTTCTCCTTCTACTTGTCTATTCGTGCCTTTAGTGTAGCCTTCTCTGGCGCATCTTATGCTCCTTTATCACTTTCTGTTGGGGTGCTACAAGGCTCTGTCCTTGGTCCCCTTGTCTTCTCAATCTATACATCTTCCTTAGGTTCCTTAATAAAGTCCCACGGATTTCAATACCATTTGTATGCTGATAACATCCAAATCTACCTCTCTGCAACAGACCTTTCCCCTTCCTTGCTAACCCGTGTAACATAGGGGCTGAATTATCAAGCTCCGAATGGAGCTTGATGGCCCTGTTTCCGCGAGAGCCTTCAGGCTTGCCAGAAACAGAAGTTATGAAGTAGCGGTCTAAAGACCGCTGCTCCATAACTTGCCGCCTGCTCTGAGGCCACGGACAGAAATCAACCTGATCGAATATGATCGGGTTGATTGACCCCCCCCCCCTGCCTTCTGGTGCAATCTGCAGGGGACAGCATTGCACCAGAAGTTCAAAAAATCTCCTGGTGCAATGATAAATGCCGACAGTGTATGCAATGTGCGGTGGACATAATACGCTACATTGTATCATGTCCGCTCACACATTAATAAATAGGCCCCTAACTGTCTTTCTAATATTTCATCCTGGATATCCTCTCACTACCTTAAAGGGACATGAGACCCACATTTTTTCTTTCATGATTTAGAAAGAGAATGCAATTTTAAACATCTTTCTAATTTACTTGTATTATCTAATTTGTTTTATTCTCTTGATATTCTTTGCTGAAAAGCATATCTAGATATGCTCAGTAGCTGCTGATTGGTTGCTGCACATAGAAGCCTTGTGTGATTGCCTCACCATGTGCAATGCTTTTTCTTCAACTAAGGATATCTAAAAAATGAAGCAAAATAAATAATAGAAGTAAATTGTAATGTTGTTTAAATTTCTATTCTCTATCTGAATCATTAAAGAAAGATTTTGGGTTTAGTGGTCCTTTAAGCTAAATCTCTCCAAAACTAAGCTCATTTTCTTTCAAAATCTCTATCCCCCATCTTCTATAACTGTTACTAAGAACATAAGTACCTCAACCCTGCATGCTTAATGTCTTTTTAGTGGCCCTTTAGAAGTCTCCAGCCGCCAGCTGTTATAATAAATTATGTCTATTTTTTTCAGCATCTAGCCGTTTTTTTTTTTATAGACAGAAATATCAGTGTATATTATTTATTCTAATAGTCACACCAATCACTTATTGTAACTTACCTTTTATGTTCTGAATATATGTAAAAGTTTATATTTTTATTAGGAGTGTATAAAATTCATATGACAAAAATACATTTTTACTTGCCTTTTTTGTCTACATTCCATCCAAAAAAGTAGATTTTTGCAAGCCAAAGCCTTGTTAAAGTTTTAATATTTTTCTTCAGTGCATAATTCAGCCTTACATCTAGTGTGCTTTCCACTAATGCATGTGCAAATCAAATTGCTATTTTGCTTACTCTACTTAAAGGGACATAAAACACAGAATTTTTCCTTCATGGTTCAGATATAGACCATAAAATTTTAAACAACTTTCCAATTTATTTATATTATCTTATTTGCTTATCTCTCTATGTATCCATTGTTGAAAAGGATACCTAGGTAGGCAAATGAGCTGGGAGCTAGATTCTGATTGATGGCTGCACAGATATGCCTCGTATTATTGGCTTATTGATGTGTTCAGCTAACTCCAGGGGTTATATTTATTAAAGTGCGGACGGACATGATACGATGTAGCGTATCATGTCCGCCGCACATCGTTAAATGCCGACAACATACGATGTCGGCATTTATTATTGCACCAGCAGTTCTTGTTAACTGCTGCTGCAATGCCACCCCCTACAGATTTGCGGCCGCTAGCAAGGGGTGTCAATCAACCCGATCATATTCGATCGGGTTGATTTCTGTCTGCGACCTCAGAACAGGCAGACAGGTTATGGAGCAGCAGTCTTTAGACCGCTGCTTGGAAACACGGGGCATCAAGCTCCTTACAAATATTTTGTGTTTCATGTTCCTTTACTAGGCAAGCTGCATTGCATTGATACGCATATATACCCTTACCTATTCCTGCCAATATTTATGCATGCTAACTTGGTTTACAAAATGTTTGCTTCAAATAAAAGAGTCTACAAATCTGAATTCCAGTGTGTCTGTCTTCTAATATGTGCACAACTCACATAATAGCTACACAATTACATTAGTTAGTTTTATTAAAACATAGTCAAATTCCTCTTGTAGAAACAAGGATCAGCACTAAGGCTTTACCATCTTTTAGCAACACAATATAAATTTCATTTGTAGTGCTAAACCTTCAGGATCTCCCTCTTTGATCCAAGAGCAATGGGCATAAATTAGAAAAGAAGGTAGCAGTCTAAGGTAATAAAAAAACCTTTATTAAATACTTGAGCAACGGAGCCCCAAAAGGTTGCAAAAGCATTAAATAAAGGTTTTTTTCTTAACTTGGAGTGATACCTTCTCTTCTAATTTTTGCACATAGCCAAATTAATCACATTACCATGAATAATATATAAATTTGAGATATGACCTGTTTTTTCTCTAATCCATCATATTTGGAATATGTTCTCTTTTTAAAGTGATGGTAAACTTTCCACTTTTTATAAACAGATCCTGAATATTAGTGATATTTTACATGGACTTTAATTGATCACTTCTAATAAAGATGCACCATAACTTACTTTTTAATCTAAGCGTGCCATTCAAATCCCACACTTCTCAACGCCAACTTCTGAAGTCATATTGTTTATGAGCTAACAGTTTGAACTGTTTTCTAATCAGCGCTCTTTCTAATCATTGGCACTTTTATTGTAACTAGAGTGCTGATTGGACAACAGTTCAAACCGTAAGATCACAAAAAATATAGCTACTGAAGTAGGCGGCAGCAGCGTGTGGTATTAGAATGACACGCCTAGATTAAAAAGTTATAGCGCATCTTCATTAGAAATGATCAATTAAAGTCCATCTAAAATATCACTAACATTCAGGATCTGATTGTAAAAAGATGAAAGTTTACTATCACTTTAAGGTGCGTTCTTCATTTTGAAAAGTATTAGGATATGAGGGTGAGTTATTATTAATAATCATAGTGGTAAATTAAGCTATGCCTAGCAGCTGGCGTTAATATATTAACCCATCAATGAGGAGATGAAAGTGTCAGTTGAAATTCTTATGGCTAGATTTAGAGTTCTGCGGCCAAAGGGGTGCGTTAGCTACGCGTGTATTTTTCCCCCCGCACCTTTTAAATACCGCTGGTATTTAGAGTTCACAGAAGGGCTGCGTTAGGCTCCAAAAAGGGAGCGTACAGGCATATTTACCGCCACTGCAACTCTAAATACCAGCGGTGTTTACGGACGCGGCCAGCTTAAAAAACGTGCTTGTGCACGATTCCCCCATAGGTAACTATGGGGAAGTTTGAGCTGAAAAAAACCAAGCGTGCAAAAAAGCAGCGTTCAGCTCCTAACGCAGCCCCATTGTTTCCTATGGAGAAACTCTTCCTAAGTCTGCACCTAACACCCTAACAAGAACCCCGAGTCTAAACACCCCTAACCTTACACTTATTAACCCCTAATCTGCCACCCCCGCTATCGCTGACCCCTGCATATTATTTTTAACCCCTAATCTGCCGACCGCACACCGCCGCAACCTACATTATCCCTATGTACCCCTAATCTGCTGCCCCTTACACTGCCGACCCCTATATTATATTTATTAACCCCTAATCTGCCGCCCCCAACGTCGCCGCCACCTACCTACAATTATTAACCCCTAATCCGCCTCACTCCCGCCTCAAAAACCCTATAATAAATAGTATTAACCCCTAATCTGCCCTCCCTAACATCGCCAACACCTAACTTCAAGTATTAACCCCTAATCTGCCGACCGGACCTCGCCGCTACTCTAATAACTGTATTAACCCCTAAACCTAAGTCTAACTCTAACACTAACACCCCCCTAAATTAAATATAATTTTATTCTAACGAAATAAATTAAATCTTATTAAATAAATGATTCCTATTTAAAGCTAAATACTTACCTGTACAATAAACCCTAATATAGCTACAATATAAATAATAATTATATTGTAGCTATTTTAGGATTAATATTTATTTTACAGGCAACTTTGTATTTATTTTAACCAGGTACAATAGCTATTAAATATTTAATAACTAATTAATAGCTACCTAGCTAAAATAAATAAAAAATGACCTGTAAAATAAATCCTAACCTAAGTTACAATTAACCCTAACACTACACTATCAATAAATAAATTAACTAAACTATCTACAATTATCTACAATTAAATACAAATAAATACACTAACTAAAGTACAAAAAATAAAAAAAGAACTAAGTTACAAAAAATAAAAAATAATTTACAAACATTATAAAAATATTACAACAGTTTTAAGCTAATTACACCTACTCTAAGCCCCCTAATAAAATAACAAAGCCCCCCAAAATAAAAAAAATGCCCTACCCTATTCTAAAATAAAAATTGTAAAGCTCTTTTACCTTAACAGCCCTTAAAAAGGGCCTTTTGCAGGGCATGCCCAAAGAATTCTGCTCTTTTGCCTGTAAAAAAAAACATACAATACCCCCCCCCCAACATTACAACCCACCACCCACATACCCCTAATCTAACCCAAACCCCCCTTAAATAAACCTAACACTAAGCCCCTGAAGATCTCTCTACCTTGTCTTCACCACACCGGGTATCACCGATCCATCCAGAAGAGGGTCCGAAGTCTTCATCGTATCCGGCAAGAAGAGCTCCTCCAGAGGGTCCAAAGTCTTCATCCTATCGGGCAAGAAGAGGACATCCGGACCGGCAAACATCTTCATCCAGGCGTCATCTTCTATCTTCTTCCATCCGACGCGGAGCGGGACCATCTTCAAGCAGCCGACGCGGAGCCATCCTTCTTCATCGACGGACTAACGACGAATGAAGATTCCTTTAAGGGACGTCATCCAAGATGGCGTCCCTCGAATTCCGATTGGCTGATAGGATTCTATCAGCCAATCGGAATTAAGGTAGGAAAAATCTGATTGGCTGATGGAATCAGCCAATCAGATTGAAGTTCAATCGGATTGGCTGATCCAATCAGCCAATCAGATTGAGCTCGCATTCTATTGGCTGTTCCGATCAGCCAATAGAATGCGAGCTCAATCTGATTGGCTGATTGGATCAGCCAATCCGATTGAACTTCAATCTGATTGGCTGATTCCATCAGCCAATCAGATTATTCCTACCTTAATTCCGATTGGCTGATAGAATCCTATCAGCCAATCGGAATTCGAGGGACGCCATCTTGGATGACGTCCCTTAAAGGAACCTTCATTCGTCGTTAGTCCGTCGGTGAAGAAGGATGGCTCCGTGTCGGCTGCTTGAAGATGGTCCCGCTCTGCGTCGGATGGAAGAAGATAGAAGATGCCGCCTGGATGAAGATGTTTGCCGGTCCGGATGTTCTCTTCTTGCCTGATAGGATGAAGACTTTGGACCCTCTGGAGGAGCTCTTCTTGCCGGATACGATGAAGACTTCGGATCCTCTGCTGGACGGATCGGTGATACCCGGCGTGGTGAAGACAAGGTAGGGAGATCTTCAGGGGCTTAGTGTTAGGTTTATTTAAGGGGGGTTTGGGTTAGATTAGGGGTATGTGGGTGGTGGGTTGTAATGTTGGGGGGGTATTATATGTTTTTTTTTAAAGGCAAAAGAGCAGAATTCTTTGGGGCATACCCCGCAAAAGGCCCTTTTAAGGGCTGGTAAGGTAAAAGAGCTTTACAATTTTTATTTTAGAATAGGGTAGGGCATTTTTTTATTTTGGGGGGCTTTGTTATTTTATTAGGGGGCTTAGAGTAGGTGTAATTAGCTTAAAACTGTTGTAATATTTTTATAATGTTTGTAAATTATTTTTTTATTTTTTGTAACTTAGTGTATTTATTTGTATTTAATTGTAGATAATTGTAGATAGTTTAGTTAATTTATTTATTGATAGTGTAGTGTTAGGTTTAATTGTAACTTAGGTTAGGATTTATTTTACAGGTAATTTTTTATTTATTTTAGCTAGGTAGCTATTAATTCGTTATTAATTATTTAATAGCTATTGTACCTGGTTAAAATAAATACAAAGTTGCCTGTAAAATAAATAGTAATCCTAAAATAGCTACAATATAATTATTATTTATATTGTAGCTATATTAGGGTTTATTTTACAGGTAAGTATTTAGCTTTAAATAGGAATCATTTATTTAATAAGATTTATTTTATTTCGTTAGATTTAAATTATATTTAATTTAGGGGGGTGTTAGGGTTAGACTTAGCTTTAGGGGTTAATACATTTATTAGAGTAGCGGTGAGGTCCGGTCGGCAGATTAGGGGTTAATAATTGTAGGTAGGTAGCGGCAACGTTGGGGGGGCAGATTAGGGGGTAATAAATATTATGTAGGGGTCGGCGATGTTAGGGGCAGCAGATTAGGGGTACATATGGATAATGTAGGTTGCGGCGGTGTGCGGTCGGCAGATTAGGGGTTAAAAAAATTTAATAGAGTGGCGGCGATGTGGGGGGACCTCGGTTTACGGGTACATAGGTAGTTTATGGGTGTTAGTGTACTTTAGTGCACAGTAGTTAAGAGCTTTATGAACCAGCGTTAGCCCAGAAAGCTCTTAACTCCTGGCTTTTCTCTGCGGCTGGAGTCTTGTCGTTAGATTTCTAACGCTCACTTCAGCCGAGACTCTAAATACCGGTGTTAGAAAGATCCCATTGAAAAGATAGGATACGCAAATGGCGTAGGGGGATCTGCAGTATGGAAAAGTTGCGGCTGGAAAGTGAGCGTTAGACCCTTTCCTGACTGACTCCAAATACCAGCGGGCGGCCAAAACCAGCGTTAGGACCCCCTAACGCTGGTTTTGACGGCTAACGCAGAACTCTAAATCTAGGCGTTAATAAGTAAACAAACAAGAGAGATTACATTGAATAAAGAAAAGTTTTTTGATGGAATTTTTCCTTTCACTTGTACTACAACCTGATGTTAGCATACACAAATATAGGAAATGCCAGTAGAGGCGCCGCTTCCCCTTCATAATGGTTTGGCCCCTTGTTCCGCCCCAACTACAATAATGCCTTCCACTATAATGATGATAGGTGACTGCTTCATTATTTTATTAACAGGTCTTTGGCTCTAGAAAATATTATCTTTTCTACTTCTAACTGCGCCTCCCCAAAAATGATTCCAGGAGACGCCATTACAGCTATAAATAAAACCCAAGATACGTAACGCAACAAGCCAGACAGTATGAGCCTGTATTAGAAAGTGATCATGAAACTGGAAACATAACTTTTTGGTAAAGGTGATGCCATTATTTCTTTCACTTTGCCCAGAAGAGATTCTATATGACATAATTTTACATACACAGCGACATGTACTTACCAGCAGAGGATGTATACTGATGTATAACGTGTAAATACCATGATTTGAAGTTTATTAATATACAATGTCTATATATCTGGGTTGGATGTATACTGATGTATAACGTGTACGTACCAGGGTTGGATTTATACTGATGTATAACGTGTACGTACCAGGGTTGGATGTATACTGATGTAAAACGTGTACGTACCAGGGTTGGATTTATAGTGATGTATAACGTGTACGTACCAGGGTTGGATGTATACTGATGTATAACGTGTACGTACCAGGGTTGGATGTATACTGATGTATAACGTGTACGTACCAGGGTTGGATGTATACTGATGTATAACTTGTACGTACCAGGGTTGGATGTATACTGATGTATAACGTGTACGTACCAGGGTTGGATGTATACTGATGTATAACTTGTACATACTAGGGTTGGATGTATACTGATGTATAGCGTGTACGTACCAGGGTTGGATGTATACTGATGTATAACTTGTACATACTAGGGTTGGATGCATACTGATGTATAACGTGTACGTACCAGGGTTGAATGTATACTGATGTATAACGTGTACATACCAGGGTTGGATGTATACTGATGTATAACTTGTATGCACCAGGGTTGGATGTATACTGATGTATAACTTGTACGTACCAGGGTTGGATGTATACTGATGTACGTACCAGGGTTGGATATATACTGATATATAACGTGTACATACCAGGGTTGGACGTATACTGCATTGCAATCATTAGCATTGAAGAGGCAGAAAGATTTACATGTGCAGGAATTCCTCCTTCTCTCCTGTTCGAACCTACTGGAAGAAAAACTGCTTTCAGGTTTCATAATCCCCACAGAGCATTTTCATATCCATAGTGAACACAAATAACTTTAGTATAGTTTCCAAGTGACATCCTACCCTAGTTTTAAATGATATTCCCAATGTTTATGCTCTAGATGTATACCTTACAAAGGTCTATTTAATTCTGAAGTGAACGTGGGAGAACTACCCTCCCAGCATGGCTATCTATCGATGAGGACCAAAATGCATTGGTATAGGTGAAAAATGCATCATATAGACACGTTGGGGAAAGTAAAATGTGCCACAATTTCTAATAGGGGCCATGTTGTATGTAATCTATAGAGCCATATACAGTCCCCTAAATAAGACAAGAAGGTTATCTCTTACCTTTCAATGTTACTAAACATTACTCATTTCTACATTCTTAGTGAATAAGAATATATTTTAGTTGCAAATTTTATCAGCTTCTACCACCTCCATTCAGATAGGATCCTACACAATGAACACAGGTGCATTAAAGGGACACTGAACACAATTTTTTTATTTTGTGATTCAGATAGAGCAGGCAATTTTAAGCAACTTTCTAATTTACTCCTATTATCAATTTTTCTTTGTTCTCTTGATATCTTTATTTGAAAAAGAAGGAATCTAAGCTAAAGCCAGCCAATTTTTGGTTCAGGACCTGGACATCACGTGTTTATTGATGGGTGAATTCATCCACCAATCAGCAAGAACAACCCAGGTTGTTCACCAAAAATGGGAAGGCATCTAAACATTATTGCTTTTCAAATAAAGATACCAAGAGAATGAAGAAAAATTGATAATAGGAGTAAATTAGAAAGTTGTTTAAAATTGCATGCTCTGTCTGAATCACAAAATAAAAAATTTGGGTTCAGTGTCCCTTTAAGGGGACATAACATTTTAATTTTACACTGTTGCTAGTAAATAACTGTTTTTATCTCCAGCCAATAACAAGAGATATGTGTGTAGCTACCAATTACCAGCTAGCTCCTAATGTTGCAATGTTGCTCCTGAGCCTACCTCGTTATGTTTTTCAACAAAGGATACCAAAAGCACAAAGCAAATGTAATAACAGAAGTAAAATAAAATATTTTGTCTGCTCTTTCTGAATCATCAAAACTTTACTTTGACTTTCATCTCACTTCAATTAATTTCTACTTTGTTCTGCATCGCAGCCTTTTTAGCTCTTTGACAAAGAAAAACACTTGCAAGCTCAGAGCATTTACAATCAAAAATGTACCTCCTACAGTTTTATATAACAATTCAGTCTTTTTTCAATTTTAATCAAAGAAAAAAGATTTGATAATGTATTACTAAAAACATTAGTAACTTGCTGGTTTTCTATTTTCTTCCAATCCTAACTTTTACAGGTTCTACAAATTTTAAAATATTATTATAATGGATGAAACTACAAATTTTAACCCATATATATATATTAGACATGTGCAATTCGGTTCGGTTCGATTCGGAAATTCGGAAAATTCAGCAAATTCGGAGATTCGGATCGAACCGAATTTCCGAATTAAAATACTGCCGAATTTACCGAATAAATCCGAATTAGTTCGGATTTATTCGGTAAATTCGGATGGACTTGGATTACACTAGTATTGTACAATATGTTAGGTTATATCACTCTGCTATGGGTTACACCTAATATACAGTACATACTAGTACTAATACACAGCACATATCAGGTTCCTTGCTTAGTTGAATCACAACTGCAGAGTTTAGATAAATTATATATGTTTCACAACTGGAGTACAGGCTATTATATCAGCATAGACTGTATTTACTCAGAGTGATTTTTATAAGGTAATGCAGTAAGACTTTATATGGTTATATGTTGTTGTTATACCATATAAGTAATATGAGACTGAAAATAAGTATTAGTATTAATAACAACTTTTGACATTTGCATAGTTCAAGCCCATATAGGAGAGACAGAATTCACTGAAATGACCACTGAAACGTGAGAGACATGAGATAGACAAACTGCAGGTGCTGACAGGGGTGTGACCTGCTGCGAGACAGAGCACACTGAATAATGTTTGCAGCGTGGATAACTGAGCACAGACCAAAGAGTGTATTGAGAGCTGTGAGTCAAGCTGAGATATGTGAAGCTGTGTGACACGCTGAGATATGTGAAGCTGTGTGACACGCTGAGCTATGTGAAGCTGTGTGACGTCACAGAAAGACCGTTACTGTCCGGTATGGGAATGAATCAAAGAATGGTTATAACATTATCATGGAACATACGTTGCAAAAGTTAGTAGTATTTCAGAGGCAAAGTCAGTTTAGAAATGTTCAAGAGAAAACATAACATTTGAAAGTGCTGTTAGATTAGGCTTCCAAAGGGAAGTAGAAGTGATACAAATACCGTAGCGGTAGTAAGTAGAATCCGTTTGTTGGTAACAAAGTAGCAATTCCTGTAGAAATGTTAAGTTGAAACAGATTGTTACTTCTTGGAATAGTCCGCTTCAGGTTGAAATGTGACTAGTTGTTATCAGTCCTTAATGAGATCAAACTGCAGCTGGTATTTGTAATCCATAAGTTGAAGTAGAAAAAGTAAATCTTGTCTTAATATGATTTAGCTTATGAGAAACAGAGCACTGGTTTTAGCAAACAATACTCAACAACTAAGCACTTGTTTGGGGCGTGGTGATGCCTTAAGTACAGGTGAGGGAGGTGAGTTGAAGCAAAAGGTAAAAGCAGGACTGGAATCCTTACAGCACACATACCGAAATTCCGAATTTCCAAACCGAATCGAACCGAATCCAGCCGAATTTTTTCGAATCCGAATGAATCCGAAACGAATCCGAAACAAATTCATTCGAGTTTTCCGAATTCGAATCGATCCGAAACGAAATTCGAAAACCTCCAAATCGATCCAAACCGAACCAAAACAAATTTTTCGATCATGCACATATCTAATTTATATCTTGAACATATAATAATTATATTCAAAACTACCATAGTATTGCATCTTATTTTACTTTATTTACAGAAACACCTCAATCTTTCCAAACAAAAAAATCATAAACACATTTACAAAATCTAGCAAAATTCAGTGGCAACGCACTTAGATGCGCAAAATCAGGGAATATTCCTGGGTACAGTACTTTTTCAATGGAAATATAGCCCACCTTCAGGAAAAGACAAAAAATCCATACATAAATTCCTCTCCTGGGGCAGGGGATCATTTACCTTTTGAATTTTATAACAGGGACTTTGATTTTTCTTTTTTATGTTTGAGTGAAAATGCTTACACCCCTTTGTGGGGATTAAACACATAGAGGCCCATTTATCAAGCTCCGTATGGAGCTTGTGGGCCCGTGTTTCTGGCGAGTCTTCAGACTCGCCAGAAACACAAGTTATGGAGCAGCGGTCTAAAGACCACTGCTCCATAACCCTGTCCGCCTGCTCTGATGAGGCGGACAGGAATCGCCGCAATTCAACCCGATCGAGTACGATCGGGTTGATTGACACCCCCTGCTGGCGGCCCATTGCAGGGGGTCTGCAGGGGGCGGCATTGCATCAGCAGCTCTTGTGAGCTGCTGGTGCAATGCTGAATACGGAGAGCGTATTGCTCTCCACATTCAGTGATGTCTGTCAGACCTGATGCGCACTGTCGGATCAGGTCCGACAGACATATGATAAATCGGCCTCATAGGCAGAGATTACAATTGGAGCAAAATCTTGTACTCGGTCCCGCACTAAGGGGCCGAATTATCAAGCTCTGAATGGAGCTTGATGCCCGTTTCCGTGCGAGCCTTCAGGCTTGCCGGAAACAGTAGTTATGAAGCAGCTGTCTAAAGACCACTGCTCCAAAACTTGACCGCTGCCTCTGAGACTGCGGTCTTCAATCCGCCTGATCCTATATGATCGAGCTGATTGACACCCCCTGCTAGCGACCGATTAGCTACAAATCTGCAGGGGGGCACATTGCACAAGCAGTTCACCAGAACTGCTTGTGCAATGATAAATGCCAACAGCGTATGCTGTCAGAATTTATTGATGTGCAGCGGGCATGATACGGTACATCGTATCATGTCTGCTCGCCCTTTGGTAAATTTGTCCCTAAGAGTAACACAGAATCTGGTATTACAAGTGGAATATAAAAAAGGTTACCAGAGAATCTTAACACAGCCAACATTTTTAGTGCATCCTATACTTTTAGTGGAGAGGACATAGGGGCGGACATGTTGGCATTCATGGTTCCCTCAATAAACTGTAGCTCCCCAGTGCCGGCAGCACTCATTCAACTGCAGGCCCAGACCATAACACTCCCACCACCATGCTTAACTGTAGGCAAGACACACTTGTAATGTACTCCTCTCCTGGTTGCCGCCACACATGCTTGACACCATCTGAACCAAATAAGTTTATCTTGGTCTCATCGGACCACAGGGCATGGTTCAAGTAATCCATGTCCTTAGTCTGCTTCTCTTCAGCAAACTGTTTGCAGGCTTTCTTGTGCATTATCTTTAGAAGCGCCTTCCTTCTAGGATGACAGCCATGCAGACCAATTTGATGCAATGTGTTGCGTATGGTCTGAGTGCTGACAGGCTGACCCCCCACCCCTCCAACCTCTGCAGCAATGATGGCAGCACTCATAGGTCTATTTCCCACAGACAACCTCTGTATATGCCGCTGAGCATGTGCACTCAACTTCTTAGGTCGACCATGGCGAGGCATGTTTTGAGTGAAACCTGTCCTGTGAAACCACTGTATGGTCTTGCCCACCATGCTGCAGCACAGTTTCAGGGTCTTGGCAATCTTCTTATAGCCTAGGCCATCTTTAAGTAGAGCAACAATTCTTATTTTCAGGTCCTCAGAGAATTCTTTGCCATGTGGTGCCATGTTAATCTTCCAGTGACCAGTACGAGAGAGTGTGAGAGCGATAATACCAAATTTAACACACCTGCTCCCCATTCACACCTGAGACCTTGTAACACTAACGAGTCACATGACACCAGGGAGGGAAAATGGCTAATTGGGCCCAATTTGGACATTTCCATTTAGGGGTGTACTCACTTTTGTTGCCAACGGTTTAGATAATAATGGCTGTGTGTTGATTTATTTTGAGGGGACAGCAAATTTACACTGTTATACAGGCTGTACACTCACTACTTTACATTGTAGCAAAGTGTCATTTCTTCAGTGTTGTCACATGAAAAGTTATAATAAAATATTTACAAAAATGTGAGGGGTGTACTTACTGAGATACTCTCTCTCTCTCTCTCTCTCTCTCTATATATATATATATATATATATATATATATATATATATGTGTGTGTGTGTGTGGGGGGGGTATATGTATATATATGCTTATGTGTGTGTATTTGTGTGTGTGTGTATTTGTGTGTATGTATTTGCTTGTGATTGTGTATTTGTACAATATATATATGTTTATGTGTGTGTATGTGTGTACGTATTTGTGTGTATGTGTGTGTGTATTTGTATGTGTATGTGGTGTATCTGTGTGTGTAGTTGTATGTGTGTGTGTTGGTATGTATGTGTATATATGTGTTTGTGAGTGTATTTGTATTTATGCGTATCTGTGTGTGTATTTGTATGTGTGTTTGTGTGTATTTGTATCTGTGTGTGTATTTGTGTGTGTGTGTATATATATATATATATATATATATATATAGTGGATATAAAAAGTCTACACACCCCTGTTAAAATGTCAGGTTTCTGTGATGTAAAAAAATGAGACAAAGATAAATCATTTCAAACTTTTTCCACCTTTAATGTGACCTACAAACTGTACAACTCAATTGAAAAACAAACTGAAATCTTTTAGGTAAAGGTAAATTAAAAATAAAAAACTAAAATAATATGGTTGCATAAGTGTGAACACCCTTTAACTAATACTTTATTGAAGCACCTTTTGATTTTATTACAGCAGTCTTTTTGGGTATGAGTTTTTCAGCATGGCACATCTTGACTTGGCAAGATTTGCCCACTCTTCTTTGCAAAAACACTCTAAATCTGTCAGAATGCGAGGGCATCTCCTGTGCACAGCCCTCTTCAGATCACCCCACAGATTTTGAATTGGATTCAGGTCTGGGCTCTGGCTGGGCCATCCCAAAACTTTAATCTTCTTCTGGTGAAGCCATTCCTTTGTTGATTTGGATGTATGCTTTGGGTCGTTGTCATGCTGAAAGATGAAGTTCCTCTTCATGTTCAGCTTTCTAGCAGAAGCCTGAAGATTTTGTGCCAATATTGTCTGGTATTTGGAACTGTTCATTATTCCCTCTACCTTGACTAAGGCCCCAGTTCCAGCTGAAGAAAAACAGCCCAAAGCATGATGCTGACACCACCATGCTTCACTGTGGGTATGGTGTTCTTTTGGTGATATGCAGTGTTGTTTTTGCACCAAACATATCTTTTGGAATTATGGCCAAAAAGTTAAACTTTGGTTTCATCAGACCAGAACACCTTTTGCAACATTTAGCCGGGCTTGGATGGGTTTTTTTTGTAAGAAAAGGCTTCCGTCTTGCCACTCTACCCCATAGCCCAGACATATGAAGAATACGGGCGATTGTTGTCACATGTACCACACAGCCAGTACTTGCCAGATATTCCTGCAGCTCCTTTAATGTTGCTGTAGGCCTATTGGCAGCCTCCCTGACCAGTTTTCTTCTCGTCTTTTCATCAATTTTGGAGGGACATCCAGTTCTTGGTAATGTCACTGTTGCACCATATTTTCTTCACTTGATGATGACTGTCTTCACTGTGTTCCATGGTATTTCTAATGCCTTGGAAATTATTTTGTACCCTTCTCCTGACTGATACCTTTTAACAATGAGATCCCTCTGATGCTTTGGAAGCTCTCTGCGGACCATGGCTTTTGCTGTAGGATGCGACTAACAAAATGTCAGGAAAGACCAACTAGAACAGCTGAACTTTATTTGGGGTTAATCAGAGGCACTTTAAATGATGGCATGTGTGTACTGACTCTATTAATGTTACTATTTAACATGATTTTGAATGTGATTGCTTAATTCTGAACACAGCTACATCCCCAGTTATAAAAGGGTGTTCACACTTACGCAACCATATTATTTTAGTTTTTTATTTTTATTTCCCTTTATCTAAAAGATTTCAGTTTGTTTTTCAATTGAGTTGTACAGTTTATAGGTCACATTAAAGGTGGAAAAAGTTCTGAAATGATTTATCTTTGTCTCATTTTTTTACATCACAGAAACCTGACATTTTAACAGGGGTGTGTAGACTTTTTATATCCACTGTATATATAAAATCAATATAAATATTTGCATAGGAAATTAGCACATCTAGGCAAGATTCCCTGCTTGCTTTTTCCCAGAAATACTTCATATACAATGTTACCAATGCACAAGAGAATTCTGGGTAAGATATGCAAATTAGATATGCAAATTCTCAGTTTTTTTTGCTTCAAATACTGTTTTAACACAGCGATCATTTTAACAGGATTATTGCAGCAATCCAGAAATCACTCACTAGACAGCTTGTTTCGTTCTTTTTGGAACTCATCAGTAGGAGATAGATGTCTGGTTGCTGCATTGGTAAAGCTACTTTCAGGGTTAAACCAAAATTCATTAACATTATAGGGGAGATAAAAAACTGAAATTAAAATCCTCCATGTCTCAAAATGAAATCAATATAAATATGTGCATAGGAAATTAGCACATCTAGGCAAGATTTCCCGCTTGCTTTTTCCCAGAAATACTTCATATACAATGTTACCAATGCACAAGAGAATTCTGGGTAAGATATACACATTAGATATGCAAATTCTCAGTTTTTTTGCTTCAAATACTGTTTTAACACAGTGATCCTTTAAACAGGATTATTGCAGCAATCCAGAAATCACTCACTAGACAGTCTGTTTTGTTCTTTTTGGAACTCATCAGTAGGAGATAGATTTCTGGTTGCTGCATTGGTAAAGCTACTTTAAGGGTTAAACCAAAATTCATTAAAATTATGGGGGAGATAAAAAACTGAAGTTAAAATCCTCCATGTCTCAAAATTAAATCAATATTAATATTTGCATAGGAAATTAGCACATCTAGGCAAGATTCCCCACTTGCTTTTTCCCAGAAATACTTCATATACAATGTTACCAATGCACAAGAGAATTCTGGGTAAGATATGCAAATTGAATATGCAAATTTTCAGTTTTTTTGCTTCAAATGCTGTTTTAACACAGCAATCCTTTTAACAGGATTATTGCAGTAATCCAGAAATCACTCACTAGACAGCTATGACAGTTTCATTCTTTTTGGAACTCATCAGTAGGAGATAGATTTCTGGTTGCTGCATTGGTAAAGCTACTTTCAGGGTTAAACCAAAATTCATTAAAATTATGGGGGAGATGGGCGATCCTTTTAACAGGCTGTCTAGTGAGTGATTTCTGGATTGCTGCAATAATCCTGTTAAAAGGATCGCTGTGTTAAAACAGTATTTGAAGCAAAAAAACTGATTTGCATATCTAATTTGCATATCTTACCCAGAATGCTCTTGTGCATTGGTAACATTGTATATGAAGTATTTCTGGGAAAAAGCAAGCGGGGAATCTTGCCTAGATGTGCTAATTTCCTATGCAAATATTAATATTGATTTAATTTTGAGACATGGAGGATTTTAATTTCAGTTTTTTTATCTCCCTCATAATTTTAATGGATTTTGGTTTAACCCTGAAAGTAGCTTTACCAATGCAGCAACCAGAAATCTATCTCCTACTGATGAGTTCCAAAAAGAATGAAACAGGCTGTCTAGTGAGTGATTTCTGGATTGCTGCAATAATCCTGTTAAAAGGATCGTTGTGTTAAAACAGTATTTGAAGCAAAAAAACTGAGAATTTGCATATCTAATTTGCATATCTTACCCAGAATTCTCTTGTACATTGGTAACATTGTATATGAAGTATTTCTGGGAAAAAGCAAGCGGGGAATCTTGCCTAGATGTGCTAATTTCCTATGCAAATATTTATATTGATTTAATTTTGAGACATGGAGGATTTTAATTTCAGTTTTTTATCTCCCCCATAACTTTAATGAATTGTGTGTGTGTGTCTGTCAGTCTGTCTGTCTGTCTATATGTGCATGTTTATCTATGTATGTGATAAAATATAACTTTTGACAAAAATAGAAGCACTATTGATTAAACTTAAGCAATGTAAAAGATACATGAAACACAACATTTTTATTTTTCTTATAGTGCATGTGATATCACACAACTTTCAAATGTACTTATTTTATCCAATTTGCTTCATTCTCTTGGTATACTTTTTTGAAGGAGCAGCTATGCACTACTGGGAGCTATCTGAAGACATCTGGTGAACCAATGAAAAGAGGCATTTTTGTGCAGCCACCAAGCAGCAGCTAGCTCTCAGTTATGCATTGCTGCTCCTGAGCCTACCTAGATATGCTTTTCAACTAAGGATACCAAGAGAATGAAGCAATTTCGATACCAGAAGCAAATTAAAAAAATGTTTAAAATGACATGTGCTGTCTGAATGATAAAAGAAAAAAAATGTGGGTTTCACGTCCCTTTGTTTTTGTTCTTTTATGTACCTTTAATATTATTACCAGTAATTACATTTGTGTATCACCAATAGATGATAGCATAAAATGCATTTTTGTGCAGCTTTTCACAACTGGTTAAAACACTACAAAAGCATACTATGAAAATGTCTTCGAGTTTTGTCTGAGCTTTCTTCAACCCCTCCAAATTTGAGTGACAAAAAGAAAAAGAAAGACAAAAACCAACAACTTAAAATATCCTTTCAGCAACACTTTCCTTATGTGTGAAAATGAACTTCCTGCAAATATAGAACATTCTCCAGACATTGTAACAGCACATCACTAAGTGTGAAAGAAGCCTTTTAGTCACAGGACTAGAATGCAATTTAATTTTGGCTGTGCACAAAAAAAATACTATTGCATTTTTATTGAATATCAAAAATGTTAATTAACTTTCTTTACAAAAATTATGTTTACTAAACCATCTTATTTTCACTTGTAAAAAAAAAAATCAACTATGCCTCTCCTTTTAGTATCTTTATCTGATATGATTAGACGAGTAAAACTATTTATTGCTCTAGCTTCAATAAAAACCCTTTTCTGAAGCTAATGTCTCAATAAAAAATCTTGTTACAACGTCATAACTTGAAAATTGTGGAAATGATAAAAACATGTGTCCACTAGAGCAAATTTAGATTATTAATCAATGCAACCACATCTATTTACTAAATGTTTACTTGCAACATATTCTACCAACATCAGAAAAAAAACTTTCTAAACCTTACAATTCAGGCAAAACACAACCTCTAACAAAACAGTATAAAACAGAACTTTAAAAAAGTAAAAGAAAAATGAGAGAAAAAACTAAATTTATGCTTACCTGATATATTTCGTTCTTTCCGGATATGGTGAGTCCACGGGATCATCAATTACAGTTGGGAATATCACTCCTGGCCAGCAGGAGGAGGCAAAGAGCACCACAGCAAAGCTGTTAAGTATCACTTCCCTTCCCACAATCCCCAGTCATTCGCCCGAAGGAAAATGGAGAAAAAGAATAACACAAGGTGTAGAGGTGCCTGAGGTTTAGACAAAAAAAAGTTTCAGAAAAAAGGGCGGGGCCATGGACACACCATATCCCGAAAGAAAGAAATTTATCAAGTAAGCATAAATTTTGTTTTCTTTCCTAAGATATGGTGAGTCAACGGGATCATCAATACCCAAGCCAGAGGACACAGATGATTAGGGAGGGACAAGACAGGTAACCTCCACTTGAAGAACCTTTCTCCCAAAAGAAGCCTCAGCCGAGTCAAAAGTATCAAATTTATCAAATTTGGAAAAGTATGCAAAGAGGACCAAGTTGCAGCCTTGCAAATCTGTTCCACAGAAGCCTCATTTTTGAAAGCCCAAAAAGAAGGAACAGCCCAAGTGGAATGAGCTTTGATTCTCTCAGGGGGTTGCTGCCCAGTAGTCTCATACGCCAAACGAATAATACTCCTCAACCAAAGAGAAAGAGAAGTAGCAGAAGCTTTCTGACCTTTGCATTTCCAGAAAAACAAACAAACAATGCAGAAGACTGGCAAAAGTCCTTAGTTGCCTGCAAAAAGAATTTAAGAGCCCACACAACATCTAGGTTGTGCAACAAACATTCCTTATGAGAAGAAGCATTAGGACAGAGAGAAGGAACAACAATTTCCTGATTGATATTTCCATCAGAAACAAACTTAGGAAGAAAACCAAACTTGGTACAAATAACTGCCTTATCTGCATGAAAAATTAGATAAGGTGAATCGCACTGCAAAGCTGAGAGTTCCAAAACTCTCAGAGCAGAAGACATAGCAGTAAGAAACAAAAACTCCCAAGATAATAATTTAATATCTATGGACTGCATAGGCTCAAATGGAGCCTGTTGCAAAACTCTAAGAACAAGGTTAGGGCTCCAAGGTGGAGCAACAAATTTAAACAAAGGACTGATTCTGACCAAGGTCTGACAAAAAGATTGCACATCTGTCACGTCCGCCAGACGCTTGTGCAGCAAAAATGGATAGAGCAGAAATCTGACCCTTCAGAGTACTGACAGACAAACCCTTCTCTAAACTTTTCTGGAGAAAGGATAAAATTCTTAGAATCTTGACTCTACTCCAAGAGAATCCTTTGGATTCACACCAAAAAAGATATTTACGCCATATCTTATGGTAACTCTTTCTAGTAACGGGCTTATGAGCCTGAATCATGGTCTCAATGACTGACTCAGAAAAATCATGCTTAAATAAAATTAAGCGCTCAATCTCCAAGCAGTCAGCTTCAGAGAAATTAGATTTGGATGAAGAAAAGGACCCTGAAGTAGAAGGTCCTTTCTCAGAGGAAGTCTCCATGGTGGTAGAGACGACATTTCCACTAGGTCTGCATACCAGATCCTGCAAGGTCACACAGGAGCTATAAGAATCACTGATGCTCTCTCCTGCTTGATCCGAGCAATGACTCATGGAAGGAGAGCAAATGGGGGGAAAAGGTATGCCAACTTGAAGTTCCAAGGAACTGCCAGAGCATCTATCATGAAGGCCTGAGGATCCCTTGACCTCTAACCGTACTTTGGAAGCTTGGCGTTTTGTCGAGACACCATCAGATCCTATTCCGGAACCCCTCATTTGATGGTTAACCTGAAGAACACTTCTGGGTGGAGCTCCCACTCCACGGGATGAAAATTCTGTCTGCTGAGGAATCCACTCCACTCCTGGAATGTGGTTGGCAGATAGACATCAATTGTGAGCTTCCGCCCACTGAACAATCTGAGCCACCTCCTTCATTGCTAAGGAACTCCGAGTTCCTCCCTGATGGATGATGTAAGCCACTGAGATTATGTTGTCTGACTGAAACCTGATACACCGGGCTAAGGAAAACTGAGACCAAGCCATCAGAGCATTTTAAATTTCTCCCAACTCCAGATGTTTATGGGAAGATCAGACTCCTCCCGAGTTCAGTCCTTGTGGCAATAACAAGTCCCAGACTGCTCCCCAGCCTAAAAGGCTGGCGGCAGTGGAAGCAATCTCTAGAAGCATGAGCCCTGAGACAAATGCCTCTGTAAGGGCCACCACATCAGAGAAAATCTTGACTAATCTAGATGTATCCTCTGAGAGAATCCGAACGGACTCCAATCCATAGCCGGAGCATGTAAAAACTGCAGAGTTCTCAAATAAAATTCAAACAAAAGGACTGATGACAATACATACAACCACTGATGGCGGAACAATAAATTCAGAGAGAGGCAGGAGGAAGAACTTGCTTTTCTGATTGCGGTCAGAAAATTTATAATAGATAGGGAACAATTATGTTCCCTAAGAAAGACTACCCCTGAAGCTGAAACAGGAGAATACATGCCCAGATTCACTACCATCCGTGAAACGCGGCAAGGACAACAAGATCTCCTATAAAGGATGCTTGTTAAAAAAAAAGCGCCTGTCCAGAAAGGTGCCACTGTAATATCCCAAAACCTGATTACTGTTCCCAGAATGAGAAATTTCAGGGAACAGAGTCAAAGCTAAGGGAAATAACAGACAATGTCTTACAGAAGCAAATAACAGGGACTGAAGATATGCGTTCTTCAGGTCTATGGTCGTTATGAACTGACCTACCAGAACCAATGGAAGAATGTAAGGAATGGTTTCCATTGGCAAGACAGAACCCTGACAAAAACGTGTTGACACTTTAAGGTCTAGAATAGGACCCAAACGCAATTCAAAATTGCCTTTTTTAATCTGGGATGCAGATAACCATGAAAAGACGGACCTGCCACCGGAAGAAGGCATTAGAAACTCTGAATACTATGTCCCCAGTCTAACTGGGACAACTCGTATCCCAGATGGAAGAAAAATTCATCCCCCCCCCCCCCCGATCCAATCCCGGATCGGGGCAAGCCCTTAATGCTGAGTTAGACTCAGCTGAAGGGTACTACTCTGACTTCCTCAGGTCTTATTCCTTGTATCAGAAACATTTTAAGACCAAACAAGGTCATACCCTTGAAAGGAAGCGCTAGAAACAAAACTTGGACTTATAGGAACAAACCAACCAAGAAAGTAGCCACAACGCCCTGTGGGCTAAAACAATGCTGCCAGACATGTTGGCTCCTAGCCAAATGACTAGCATTGGAACAACAGAATGAAAGAATTAGTTAGCTAAAGAGCGGAAATTTAGTCCTGGATCTTTTCCAAGAGAATCTCTACCAAAAAAAGGACTCAGAAGGGGAGTCGCACCCAAAGGCTGCAGCACTTGACACAGTGGCCATACAAAAGCAAGATAAGTCTCCAGCATGTTCATTGGTCCTTAAAGGAACAGCTATGCTCTATAAGGTTTGAAAATCTCATAGCCAGTGTAGAAAAACTCAATCTACTTAGACCAAGATGCTTAATGGGGACAGCGACAGGAAACATCTTACTAAAGACAGGAAGGGAGGAACCTTGACGTCTCCCATTCCTGTGAAAAAAATCCCCTTGCACGGTCTGGAACAGGACAAATTTCCACAGTGGAATCCTAGCAAACTTTAAGTTTATTAGATATCTCAGGTTTGACAGCGGCATGAGTGCCAGAGTCATCCAGGAAGCCAAAACCTCCTTTAACAATACACAAAGTTGTTCAAGCTTACAGCATTAGATGAAGGAATTATACTGCTTGAATCTGAGATTTAACCCTCAGGAGCTACCGGCGAGTCCTCCTCACCAGACATAGGAGACAGAGCAACCTGTGCAGCAGATGTGGCGCTAAAAACCTTACTATCTGAATCTTTCTAAAAGTCCTCATGCATGTCCTCAGTAGGAAAGGAAAAAAACAGATACAGCAGCAGATACCGCAGAGGATACGTGAGCTGCAAATACGTCAGCAAATACACTCCGCCAGGAGATAGAGAGAAACCTTGTGACGCCATAAAGGCTTGGGACAGTAAAGGATAAAACTGTTGCTCTGCCTGAACAGTATCATCCTGGGAGACATGACGCTCAGAGGACGACAACCTAACTGTACATATGATAGCTTTTGTTAAGCAAATGTAAAAACAGTAAACATTTTTCTAATAAATTGTCCTAGAAGAGAGAGGCTCCAACAAGGAGTATTTAATTCAATTTAATAAAAAATATTCCAAATATGAGACATGAGTACTTAGTAAGACGATTGAACCTCAAGAGCCAACATAATGTGTTCCTAGGAAACAGGCCTCTGTTCCAAAGTCTGAACTCAAAACATTTCATTTATTAAAAATGAAAATCCTAAACTGAAGTATTTAATAGGGATATCATATTGAAACGCCAATAAACGTTGAATATGAGCAACTAGAGTCTCTTAGCAAAAGTATGGGGAAGTATAATCTCGTTGCTGTTAAAACGCGATAGAAAAATAGAATGGGACTTATTGTTAACGAACCCTTTAAAAACATACTAAACTTCCTGAAAAACAAACTCCGTTTGATTATACTGTAAGAAGGTGATGAGTGAGGCTAGTGAATAACAACTACTAAAGAAATTGTGCCTTCTAACAAGAGCCCGCTCCATTCTCGAGTTAGAGAACAAGGCAATGCACCTAAGGAGCCAAAACAGGCTAAAATGGTGCCTTTCCGAATCGGAGAAGAAGGAGGTGGGGTCAGGCAAGAAAAAACAACCGAGCATGGATTGCTTCATGCCACCGCTCAACTCACAATCAAAACATGAAGTGTTGCAGCAGGAATAATAATTAATAAAAATATATAAGTTAAATCATGCTGCGCTGCACTTCTCTTGTGGAACACCCAGCCCCGTAGGAAGAACGCCACTAACAAGTGTCACGCTCTCCTAACATGTCCCGCCATTGCAAACACTCATTGAACAGTCTCGAGTCTCAGACTGTGTAAATAATGCGTTGAAAGTGTACACAAACAATTTGGGGTAAACAATGAAACTCTGAGCCCCCAATTAGAGAGTTAACCCCTTCCATGCTGTGAAGGGAATTAACCCCTAAGTCTCCAAAGTCACAGCAATTATAGTGCCTGCCACTGCCATTTAACATCCTAAACAAGGATATATTGTCCCACCTTAACTGCAGAGGGTCCTTAAACCCTTCAGTGCCAGACTCCTAGCCCCAGAAGACAAAAAGGCACTTACCTGCATGCAAGCCATCCGGCAGGAGGGCGACTTACACGGCGTGAGTGGATGCCACTCCTCACAGAGGCCTGTAAACAGAGAAAGGACAGAGTAAACCTACTCAGGCCTACTCTGGGCAGCAAATATGTTAGGAAAACGCAGCAAGGCCCACCTTACAAGTTCCTTACTGCTTCAAAGCCACCACTGCCCTACTGAAGAGACTAACGTGGAATACAGCTAGACCCTCTCAAGATAGGAAAGATCAGAGCAAACCTACTCTGGCTTTCAAAATAATAAAATCTTGATTGAAGAGAAATTCTTCAGACACCAAAAACTTCACCTCCTCCTTGCACTGAAGGCAAAGAGAATGAATTGTGGGAAGGGGAGTGATACTTACTAGCTTTGCTGTGGTGCTCTTTTCCTCCTCCTGCTGGCCAGTAGTTGATGATCCTGTGGACTCACCATATCTTAGAAAATAAATAAAAATAAGACTGCCTCATCAGCTTTAAAATAGTGAGACATGACTGCAAGACATGATACTTCCCAGGGGCAATAGAGTGTTAATGAATTGTAAGACTATCAACCCTGTACTACTGTGTGTTTAACCCTCACAAAAACTGCCACTGATTTGGGGTAATTTTTCAACTATTATGGGCCTTTAAATAGATATGAAAACCAAATGTTTTCTTTCATGATTCAGATAGAGAATGTAGTTTTGGTATCTTTATTTGAAAAGAAGGAATGTAAACTTAGGAGCCGGCCCATTTTTGGTTCAGCTACTGTGTAGCGCTTGCTGATTGGTGGCTAAATGTAGCCACCAATCAGCAAGCGCTACCCGAAGAAAAACAATTGGGTTTCATATCCCTTTAAGTGCATAAACAATGCAAGCACACAACCAGTTAAACTATATCCAGCTGCACCATTGTTGTAGAAAATCAAAAAGGAATCTGGAGACATCTGGTTTTAAAATACATCAATAATTGTTCAAATGTCAATTAAAAAGTAGAAACTGTGCAAGGGGAATGTTTTCCTGGCACATGTTGGGTCTATTGATACCCCCAGATTGACATCTGAATGCCGCTCCGTACGTAAACATCGTTGCTGACCAAGTGCATCCGTTCATGTTGACAGTTTATCCTCAGGCAGATGGCTACTTCTAGCAGGGTAATGTGCCAGTGCACAAAGCCTGCATCACTATAGGATGGTTCCTGGAACATGACAATGACTTTTCTTTACTGAAGTGGCTGTTTTGAAGGCTACAGGAGCCTCAACACGCTACTAGAGGTTGCTGTACCTAATAAAGTGGCCGCACAGTGTAAATGCTTTTACTATACAACTTATCTCTCTGTCTAGAACATTTCTTGCACAATAAGCTCAGAGTCATTGCAATATGACAGAAATGTCCCTGACTTTATGATGACGCCATAATAAACTCTGTTTTGAAATAAGGATGCTTCTTTTATACAAAATATCTCTAACAAGTCGGTAAATTGTGGTGCCCCTGGTCTACAAACCTGCAGTCGAGCTACCTTTCTCTAATGGAATTTGTAGCTTTTTTAGCAACTTTGTGATTTTTCCAATTTTAGGAGCATATGCTGAATTGCAGACCATTACAGTGCCAAATGTGCCCAAACAACAGTGAGACATATACAGTATATATTCAGATTCAGAGAATGCAATTGTAAACATTTTCTAATTTACTTTTTATACATTATTTTTTTTATCCTTTGTTGAAAAACATACATAGGTAGGCCCAGGGGAAAGCAATGTATAACTGGGAGCTAGCTGCTGATTAGTGGCTGCACATATATGCTTCATGTCATTGGTTCACCTGATGTGTTCAGCTATCTTCCAGCAGTGCATTGATGCTCCTTCAACAAAGGATAACAAAAGAATTAAGCAAATTTGATAATAGAAGTAGATTGCAAATTGTTTAAAATTGTATGCTCTATCTGAATCATGAAATAAAAATTGTTGGTTTTATGTCCCTTTAAGTGGCACTATGTACCTTACTCTTTATTCACCTTTGTTAAAGGGATTGCTCCAAAGTCTGAGCTCTTAGCTACACTTAGTAAAGAACATTTAAAACGGTGCTGTTAAAACAGAGTAGCATTTCCTGCAAAAATTATGCATAGCTAGGGTAATGATGTGTGATAAAATGTAATTTTACTAGATATCAGATCAATAGGTTTTAATGCATAAATGGTACAACTTTAATATTGTTTTTCTTCAAAGTCTCATTTATAGACCATTTTGGGCTAGATTATTTTATATTTAATATTTCAAGAACGACCACTGAAGATAGCAATTCTTCATGTTTGCTAAACGGATCTCATGAATCCTAACTTGTGAACTCTGCTGAGCATTGCGCATATTTTACATTCTTATGCTCTTCACATAGAAAAGAATCTGCTGTTTATTATTATGTATATAGCTATATATATCTGATACTGTTAATGTAAAATACATATATTTACCTAGATATCTATATACAGGTACAGGTATATATATATATATATATATATATATATACATATATACAGTATATATATATATATATATATATATATATATATATATATATATATATATATATATATATATATAAATACAGTATATATAAATAAATATGTACAATATCCTGTAAGTGAAGAACATTGGAATGTTAAATATGTGCAGTAAATATACAGTAAAACATATAAATACTTAATGGGAAATGACACCCAAGTTTTTTCTTTTGCGATTCAGAAATGAAGCAAATTTGATAATAGAAGTAAGTTGTAAAGTTGTTTAAAATTGTTTGTTCTATCACAATCATGATAGAAATTTTGTGGGTTTCATGTCCCTTGAAATATATTTGTACACTCATATATACATATATTTAGACATGTCTATGTAAGTGTATATATATATATATATATATATATATATACTGTTTATGTTAAAGTCCTTTGCAACTCTTTTTTTTCTAACACCTTATATCATATCTGTGAAAAGTGTAAAGAAACAGAAGCTCCACATGGCCTAGTACTGTATGGATACGCGAGAAATGTTGTGTAGAATGTTTACACTCACATTTAGTAAAGCACCCCTCTTGGTGCAAATAGAGCAGGCTGGAATCAGTCACCCAGCAGACTGGCCTCCGGTGTGGCTCAAACTCCAATGGATCAGGATATGATATCCAAAAGGTGGTACATCAAATAGGGTGTAAATAAGAAAAAATGGTATGGCAGCAAGTAGTGCGTGCAAAACTTACTTTATTTTAAAACAGATAAAAACAAGCAACGCGTTTCTCAGTCATCCAGTGACTGTTTCATCTGGATGACTGAGAAACGCCTGCTCTATTTGCACCAAGAGGGGTGCTCTACTAAATGTGAGTGTAAACATTCTACACACCATTTCTCACGTATCCATACAGTACTAGGCCAAGTGGCGCTTCTGTTTCTTTATACTTTTCACAGATTGCTGATTATGGATCTTGGCCTTGATCCACCTACAGACGGCTGCCTGGACTTGGATTCACCATTCACCCCTGGGTCCCTTTTCTAACACCCTGCTTTTGTTTTATGGGACTTTGTTACTTTTGTCATATATATTTTTTGACCTTTCAATTGTATTCTGTTATATTATTTGGCCTATCACTGTCTATTTTGTTAGATATATTCCATTTATACAAATTATTTGTTTCCTCTGACCCTATATTTTACTCACCTTATATCATATATCTTTGAGCCCTTGTAACTTTTTTATTTAATTTTTTAAAATTATTTTTAATAATTGTGTTAATGAGTGTAACTCTACTTTTAAATGTATTTATGCTGTGTTTAGTCCAACTTTTTTCTTCCCCTAACCTTTACGCAAGCTCTGAAATTGCGCTAACCTGACAAGCGTAAATGACGTGTACTTGTTTACTTTCAACTCGTAATATACGCAATATTTCCATTGTGCACAAAAAATCTATATTACTTGTGCGCTAAAGTTCGTAATCTAGCTTTTTATAAGATCTTTAAAAACAAGGCATTTGTAACTTACATATAGCCATGGGAAGAAATGAGGTGCTTAGGTATTCAATGATATCCTTGTGTAGGAATGGAGGAAACGTAGCTAGGGTTGATATCATTGTGTAGGGTAAAGTGCTTAGAATATCATCGCTCAAGAATGGCAATAAACATGTGGTCGTATAAAATATGGATTGTCCGAGATCTGTAAAATAAAAACGTAGTTTTAGTTAATCACAGAATTAAACACATTATCATTTTTAAAAATATATGTCACATACAGAACTGCGGAATAAATAAATACGATTTCACAATTTTGTTTGTATCTCAGCAAAAACAAGACTTAAAATGTATTTTAAAATGAGTTAATTATTTAACCAGAGAAGCTCATTTATATTTGTCTCTAATTGGCCACAGCAAAAAACTATTGCACATGCTCAGTAGCAGCAGGTGCCACGTAAATTGTGCATATAAAGAGAACACAAATTGATCATGAAAGTAAATTGGAAAGTTGTTTATAATTAAATCCTCTATTTGAATCATGAAAGTTTAATTTTACCGTCCCTTTAAAAGAGGATTATCAAGTGGCATGTTGCTTGTCTGTAAAAAAATACAATTCTAAATAATTCTAATTCTAATAATGACAATTCTAAACGCTTGTAAAAAAATGATTTATTTGGAGATCTTTTGCAATCTCGTAATACATTTTTCACACATAAATAAAAAAATTACTTTATTGTCCCTTTAAGTAAATGCACCTATTAGCTATTTCCATAAAATCTGTGCCCTGTAATCTCATCACTCTCCTTTGCACTTGCTAACACAATCTCACAAACATAGATATATTTAAAGGGACAAGAGGAACCTTTCACAAATCAAATGCATGTATTTTAGAAAACTTTTTAGTTTACTCTTCATTGTGTGAGCCAATGACAAAACACATATATGTGCACCCACCAATCAGCAACTAGCTCCCAGAAGTGCATTGATGCCTCTTAGCCTACCTAGGTATGCTTTCAACAAAGGATACAAAGAGATTGAAGCAAATTACTTAACAAAATTAAATTGGAAAGGTGTTTAAAATTCATGAATCATAAAAGAAAAATGTTAGGTTTCATGTCCCTTTAAAGAGATAGTCTAGTCTAAGTGCTACCCAGGTGCTGAACCAAAAATAGCCCGGCTCCTAAGCTTACATTCTTGCTTTTTCAAATAAAGATACCAAGAGAACGAAAAAAAATTGATAATAGGAGTAAATTAGAAAGCTGCTTAAAATTGCATGCTCTATCTGAATCGTGAAAGTTTAACTTTGACTAGACTATCCCTTTAATCTTAAAAGTCTACTTCTGGCTTCCATATTCCTTTTTAAGAGGAGCCTATAGACATATTTAGCGACTGAATGGTGTTTGTTATTTAGTAAATAATAGTATCTTCTAACAGACAGTCATAATGAACCGAAAGGAAACTGCGTCATCTCCCACCAACGTTTCCTCTACTTGCAACCGCCCTTAGCGCAATTACAGGGACATAAAAATCCTCACAAAAAAAGGGGTTATTAAAACAGTTGACAGGTAACCTCTTAGAAGCAAAATTGCTTACCAGTCAAAACACACCCTTGGCTTGTGATTAAAATGAAAGTTCTACCGCAACTGCTAGCGCATGAATCTGTAACAGCGCTGCCTTAGCTAGGAACATGCGTTTAGGGAGAAATAGTGATTATGACGTTAGGATTTTGGTGGGGGCTATCTAGGTGGGAAGGAGTTTGTGAGTGGGGCTTGGATCTTAGGTTATTTGATGGGGAGGGGGTGTTATGGGGGGTGTTATATTCTTCTATTGTAGTTATTGTCCTGATAATGATAGCCTGGAAAAATACAGAGCTCAGACAAATTACATAAAAAGTTTAAATTTCTCTTCTTCTAATGTTCTTCATTGTCCAAAAAGCCTCCTCTATGGCAGATTTCATCCTTTTGTGATGGATATATTTGGTGATTTAACAATTTCTAGATACAAATTTGTGGGTACTTTTTCATTCTTTATTTTAATATAGGGTGATTATTGCATATTATCAATTTGTACCTTTGCACCATATATTGATGTGCACCACCAAATGGGTGTTTAATCATTTCAGATGAAGGACACACTATAATATGTTCTTGTTCACAAATTTAACACATTTTAGAAATTCTAATGAAAAATAAAATAATATAATGCTATAAAAATACATTTCAAATCAGTATGTTTGAACAAGATTGGTGACATAAACCTAAGTACATACATAGGCTTTGTAGTTATACAAGTTATACAAGAGGAAAGGATTGAGCCAGCTGCAAGCAGAAAGAACACACCATATGATGAGAAAATGGGATTACAAAGTTGGAGCCAGATAAAAAGATGTACAGATCTCCATCGAGTACCACGGCCAAAAACAACAATATAACTGATGTTGTTTCTTCATGTAAGCAAAGTTGCATCAACATACACGTGCAAAATGATGCATGCTTTTCAAGAAGATGACAGCATTTTGGCATTGGTGTTAACACAACATTTTGGCCAAATACGATGCAAGAGTTTCTACTGCTACCCTTCTCAGATATTCTCTTAGCTTAGTTAAAAAGCACTCTGCTCTTGTGTATTCTGTTCCAAGATCCCCTTGGCCCTCTGTTACCTATCGTCTGCCCTCTATTCCGCTCCTGTTTCTGATTGCACCCTCAAGTTACTTGACCCTGAACTGTTTCTGACTTTTTCCTTCTGGATTTTTACTTTTTGACTTGTCTAACCACTTTCTCTTTTCGCTTATGTCCTGGATCTCTGACTTTACATCTGCATGTTGATTATTTGCTTCTGGTCTTATTTTACTACAAGCCATTTGCTTCCATTGGTGATTATCTTCTACTCCAGGTTTTCTCTGAGGTAAGTAAAAGTAATGTAGAGCTATTTCCAGTTACAAACTATACTTGCCTGACACCACCTAGCCTAAAGAACCACTGCAATTGCAGAAGTTAACTTTTAAAAGTGCTACATCAAATTTAGTTTAGTAGGATAGTTGTTAGTTCTGATCTAACTGAGAAACTAAAGGAAACATTGCATCTTGTCTATTGAAAGATTACTATGTTCTTGTGAGTCTGAAACACTGTGCCCAGAAAACATTATTGTCATGTTAATGGGTGCAGATCAGCCCTTTGCAAAGCTGACATGATCATAATCAGCTATTTCCACTGTTTATCAGTGACACTTTTTCATTATTGTTTTGGCGAAATGTCATGTTTGACTGATCACTTGTTCTACAGCTAAAAGGAATTGATAAACCCCAAATGACGTTTTTCCAATTATTCACGAATACTTCAAAATAGTTTAGAATGACTTGGCTGTGAGCATTGGCTAAACACACCAAAATTGCCTGCTACCCTACTGGATGACATTGAAAAAGCAAAGTCCCCAAACTGTTACAAATGCTACCTTGGTCAATCAATGTTGAAAAATTTATAATAAGCACCTATACATTAATACAAAATAGCAAAAGCAATAACCAAACACACATGACCACTGCACCAATAAAACACCTGTTCAAATCCATTAAACAGAAACACAAACTTAAAGGGCCAGTAAACCTAGCAAATAATGTTATATAATTTATTTATTTATTATTATATAAATAGTGGTCACTTTCTTCTACAAGAAAATAATTCCCTGCACTGTTCTTATTGTTTGAAGATGAAAATCTTGCAAAATTTGGAGATTGATAAAACATTTTTTAAAACAATTACTTTCACTGTAATAACAATTGAGAAACATTAAGAGAACATGCCAAGAATGCCCATCATATCCATTGATAATATTAAGAATATTAATATTGTTTAACAAATATCACAATGGTTTAAAAAACAAATAATACATTTTGAACATGTTAATTTGTTTTGATAACATGACCTTAATTAAAAATACGTTTTTGACAGGTTTTCCGTTGAAAATTAATTTGCAACTGAGGCCTTTTGCCTTTTGGGATTGTGTTCAATCAAAAACTGCTGACAAAATCGGATGAATTTGAAAACTCAATATCAGGAGTAAACTTTGGAAAGATTGTTATCCCCCCATATGTCTGAGAAAGAGATTTTACTTCCCCTACTGAAGATGTTTGATGGACAAAACTTTACACTCTGATATAAAGTATATTCTTTCTTCTGTCACTGTTTCTTGGCTGAGTGGAATAAGTATATAATGAAAATTATATTTAGGCCTATGGTGCAAACTTTTAACTTTTGAGGCAGAAATCTTTTTTTCACTGATATTTTTGCAATCATGGATTCTAAATAGCCTTACAAATACTATATCAGTTTCAGAATGCAGATTACATTAATTAATTATGCAATCATTGTCATCAATGCACTACTTTAAACATAGTGCTTTAGCAAGATTTGTGTTATCACACTTCTCACTTTAAGTTTCATCAGGTTTGCTCCATGTTATATTATACAAATTCTTGGAAGCATCTTGTGACACTATTTCTTCTTTAAGGTCTTCATACTAAATCCCTGTTACTTTAATAAGGAAGTACATTGATAGTAATGGATGATTATTAGCCCCTTAAAATAAGAAGTTGCCTCAACTTTACTTACCATTGGGTCTCTGAATGTACCTGTAATATACCTTTAAGGCATATTCCCTCCTACTCCTTTCTGCCTCTATTTAAGGAGACTCCTCCCTCTGTTTCTTGCCTGATTATTGAATAAGTTTCTGCCTATGGAGTAGTGAACTTCTCAAGCCTCTTACCTCAGGTCAAGTTCTAAGGCTAAGTAATACCCAATTGTACTTTGTCTTAATAATTATTTTCAGTGTTACTCTCAAACCTTTAATCTCCTGCATGGAGTCTCTCTTACATCCTCAACAGTTCAGAACCACTCTCTGGATTTATCACTACCGCAGCAGCTGATCACTCCTGTCACTCGCACTGTGTATCTGAACAGCGATACCGGAACTCTCAGCCTGCACTTCCGGTTTACACACAGGATCACGCTAGCTCTGTTTGTTGAGCGACAAACTCGGGGAACTCTTCAAGTAAGTTCTTTGGAACAAGGACTCAACAGGTACTTCCCATTACCATTGAATTTAATTTGCTGAACGTATCTTAACCTGGTTTATTCTATTAAATCTGTTGTTGCCACAACCGCATCTGTTATGACTCTGGATAGGTTATTGTCTCATTCTGCTATATCGACCTCTGTGATCTGCTACTATTTGTCATATATGAATTGGATGCCAAGACCCCTGTTTATTACTTGAACATTCATCCCGCTTCCTTGGTTATCATAAATCCTGAACCTAATACAAATATTCTAGTACCTATGATGTTTGCATGTCTTGTGTCTCTGTAAACTGTTCTAATTGAGTTGATTTCCAAGACTCATGCACTACCACTATCTAAACTAAGTAATGTGCTCCCAATATCTCACTCAATAGCTGTACCTCTAACTACTGAGTTTGTTTATATCAGAGCAACAACAAAACTTATTAGATTAACTGAGTAGGAACTGGTATTGTTTAGAGTTTACCACATATTTATCTCTAGACATTACAGTACCATCATCTTCCATAGCAAAGATCATATTTGAGTTAGGTGAGAAATTGCAAAATGAACCCATGAGAGTTTTGATATTTTATTTAGTATAATAATTGTTTTCCAAGATTTTTATTCCAATTATTTTAACTAGATATAGCTGGAACAAGTTCTTGAATGTTTAATGCATCTTTAACACTTTGACATCTATTTATCAAACCGTCAACCGCAAATACGCTGGAATTCCGCAATGTATTTGTGGCGAGCCTGATTCCCCTTAGTTATCAAACCCTACAGACCGGCAAAAGTAGAAATCTGTGACGTAACATACGATCCGCCGGACTCAGTCCGACACAGATCGATGCTTATGTAATTACAGATGTTACGAATGCAAGTTCGGCACAATCTGACTACTTTTGCTAGTTATCAAATAACTACTAAGTACGCTCGGCACTATTCCGGCCCAGCGTACCAGGTTTGGAGGCGGCGGATGCCATAGGAATCAATGGGAGTCTGAAAGCAGCGAAAGCTTCTGTTCGCTGCTGCCCGATAAACCATTGATTCCTATGGGAACGTTTACACCTAACACCCTAACATGTACCCCGAGTTTAAACACCCCTACACTGCCGCCACCTACATTATACTTATTAACCCCTAAACTAAATACTTACCTATAAAATAAACCCTAAGATAGATACAATATAACTAATAGTTACATTGTAGCTAGCTTAGGGTTTATTTTTATTTTACAGGCAAATTTGTATTTATTTTACCTAGGTAGAATAGTTATTAACTATTTAATAACTTCCTAGTTAAAATAAATACAAATATACCTGTAAAATAAAACCTAAGTTACAATTACACCTAACACTACACTATAATTAAATTAATTCCCTAAACTAAATACAATTTAAAAAAATTAAATAAAATTATCTAAAGTACAAAAAAACCCCACTAAATTACAGAAAATAATAAACAAAGTACAAGATTTTTAAACTAATTACACCTAATCTAATCCCCCTAACAAAATAAAAAAGCCCCTCCCAAAATAAAAAAAGCCCTACCCTACACTAAATTACAAATAGCCCTTAAAAGGGCCTTTTGCGGGGCATTGCCCCAAAGTAATCGGCTCTTTTACCTGTAAAGAAAATTACAAATCCCCCCCCAACATTAAAACCCACCACCCACACAACCAACCCTACTCTAAAAGCCACCCAATACACCCTTAAAAAAACCTGACACTAACCCCTTGAAGATCACCCTACCTTGAGAAGTCTTCACCCAACCGGGCCAAAGTCCTCAACGAAGCCGGCAAAAGTAGTCCTCCAGACAGGCAGAAGTGGTCCTCCAGACGGGCAGAAGTCTTCATCCAGACGGCATCTTCTATCTTCATCCATCCGGCGCGGAGCAGGTCCATCTTCAAGACATCCGACGCGGAGCATCCTCTTCATCCGGAGTCTTCTTCGGAATTAAGGTAGGAAAAATCCTATTAGCAATCAGCCAATAGGATTGAAGTTCAATCCTATTGGCTGATTGCATCAGCCAATAGGATTTTTCCTACCTTAATTCCAATTGGCTGATAGAATTCTATCATCCAATCGGAACTGAAGGGACGCCATCTTGGATGACGTCACTTAAAGGAACCGTCATTGTTGAAGAAGACTCCGGATGAAGAGGAATTGTATTTAATTGTATATAGTTTAGGGAATTTATTTAATTATACAGGGAGTGCAGAATTATTAGGCAAATGAGTATTTTGACCACATCATCCTCTTTATGCATGTTGTCTTACTCCAAGCTGTATAGGCTCGAAAGCCTACTACCAATTAAGCATATTAGGTGATGTGCATCTCTGTAATGAGAAGGGGTGTGGTCTAATGACATCAACACCCTATATCAGGTGTGCATAATTATTAGGCAACTTCCTTTCCTTTGGCAAAATGGGTCAAAAGAAGGACTTGACAGGCTCAGAAAAGTCAAAAATAGTGAGATATCTTGCAGAGGGATGCAGCACTCTTAAAATTGCAAAGCTTCTGAAGCGTGATCATCGAACAATCAAGCGTTTCATTCAAAATAGTCAACAGGGTCCGCAAGAAGCGTGTGGAAAAACCAAGGCGCAAAATAACTGCCCATGAACTGAGAAAAGTCAAGCGTGCAGCTGCCAAGATGCCACTTGCCACCAGTTTGGCCATATTTCAGAGCTGCAAACATCACTGGAGTGCCCAAAAGCACAAGGTGTGCAATACTCAGAGACATGGCCAAGGTAAGAAAGGCTGAAAGACGACCACCACTGAACAAGACACACAAGCTGAAACGTCAAGACTGGGCCAAGAAATATCTCAAGACTGATTTTTTCTAAGGTTTTATGGACTGATGAAATGAGAGTGAGTCTTGATGGGCCAGATGGATGGGCCCGTGGCTGGATTGGTAAAGGGCAGAGAGCTCCAGTCCGACTCAGACGCCAGCAAGGTGGAGGTGGAGTACTGGTTTGGGCTGGTATTATCAAAGATGAGCTTGTGGGGCCTTTTCGGGTTGAGGATGGAGTCAAGCTCAACTCCCAGTCCTACTGCCAGTTTCTGGAAGACACCTTCTTCAAGCAGTGGTACAGGAAGAAGTCTGCATCCTTCAAGAAAAACATGATTTTCATGCAGGACAATGCTCCATCACACGCGTCCAAGTACTCCACAGCGTGGCTGGCAAGAAAGGGTATAAAAGAAGAAAATCTAATGACATGGCCTCCTTGTTCACCTGATCTGAACCCCATTGAGAACCTGTGGTCCATCATCAAATGTGAGATTTACAAGGAGGGAAAACAGTACACCTCTCTGAACAGTGTCTGGGAGGCTGTGGTTGCTGCTGCACGCAATGTTGATGGTGAACAGATCAAAACACTGACAGAATCCATGGATGGCAGGCTTTTGAGTGTCCTTGCAAAGAAAGGTGGCTATACTGGTCACTGATTTGTTTTTGTTTTGTTTTTGAATGTCAGAAATGTATATTTGTGAATGTTGAGATGTTATATTGGTTTCACTGGTAAAAATAAATAATTGAAATGGGTATATATTTGTTTTTTGTTAAGTTGCCTAATAATTATGCACAGTAATAGTCACCTGCACACACAGATATCCCCCTAAAATAGCTAAAACTAAAAACAAAACAAAAACTACTTCCAAAAATATTCAGCTTGATATTAATGAGTTTTTTGGGTTCATTGAGAACATGGTTGTTGTTCAATAATAAAATTAATCCTCAAAAATACAACTTGCCTAATAATTCTGCACTCCCTGTAGTGTAGTGTTAGGTGTTAGTGTAACTTAGCTTAGGTTTTATTTTACAGGTAAATTTGTATTTATTTTAACTAGGAAGTTATTAAATAGTTAATAACTATTTAGTAACTAATCTACCTAGTTAAAATAAAAACAAAGTTGCCTGTGAAATAAAAATAAAACCTAAGCTAGATACAAGGTAACTATTAGTTATATTGTAGCTAGCTTAGGGTTTATTTTATAGGTAAGTATTTAGTTTTAAATAGGAATTATTTAGTTAATGATAGGAATATTTATTTAGATTCATTTAAATTATATTTAAGTTAGGGGGGTGTTAGGGTTAGACTTTAGGGGTTAATAAATTTAATATAGTGGCGGCGACGTTGGGGATGGCAGATTAGGGGTTAATAAATGTAGGTAGGTGGCGGCGGTGTAGGGGGGTTAGAGTAGGGGTTAATAAGTATAAGATAGGTGGCGGCGGTGTAGGGGGGGCAGATTAGGGGTTAATAAGTATAATGTAGGTGGCAGCGGTGTAGAGGGGGCAGATTCGGGATTAATAAATATAATGTAGGTGGCGGCGGTGTAAGGGGGGCAGATTAGGGGTTAATAAATATAATGTAGGTGGCGGCGGTGTAGGGGGGGCAGATTAGGGGTTAATAAGTATAATGTAGGTGGCGGTGGGCTCCGGGAGCGGTGGTTTAGGGGTTAAACACTTTATTTAGTTGCGGCGGGGTCCATGAGCGGCGGTTTAGGGGTTTATACATTTATTAGAATGGCGGTGGGCTCCGGGAGCGGCGGTTTAGGGGTTAATACATTTATTAGAGTGGCGGTGGGCTCAGGGAGCGGCGGTTTAGGGGTTAATACATTTATTAGAGTGGTGGTGGGCTCCGTGAGCGGCGGCTTAGGGGTTAATACATTTATTAGAGTTGCAGCGGGGTCCATGAGCAGCGGGATAGGGGGTAAACAGTATAGTATAGTGTGGGTGTTTAGTGACAGGGTACCAATAAAGCTGTAAAAAAGCCGAAGAGCAGCGAGATCGATGACTGTTAGTTAACAGTCCGCTGCTCATCGCACCATACTTGGTGCGCGGCTTTTTGACAGCTTTTTTGAAAATTTTGGAGAACGTATTCTGGTCCGCGGCAGTGATGTTAGGCGATCTTAGGCGAGCGTATTGGTGCCGTCGAATGCAAGTAAGTTGACGGCTTGATAAATAGATGCCTTTGAATCATTACGGATAATGTATTTATGTCAAAAGTCATAGGTTCTGCAAAGCTAGAATTATTTCCATTTTTTTTAATAATCTCAATGTACTGTACATCAATTTAATGATCACACATTTGATTATTTTAACTAGAATACTGAACACTGATGCTGACTATTCTCCAACACCCCAACAGTCTCCTCTTACATTACATTGCAGAAAGCAGGCTTAGTAGATTATTGTGCCCATTGTTTGGACTAGTAGCAAACAATGGTAAACTAACTGGTAAACTACAGCAATGTTATATATACTGTATATATATATATATATATTATATATATATATATATACTCTTAAGATTCAGTGTACACATATTAGTGTACAGCAGGGGTGCCCAACCTTGGGCACTCAAAAAGGTTTTGGAACAACATTTCCCATGTTGCTCAGCCAGCTTGCTGAGCAAGCTTAAAGTGCCTGAACATCATGGGAAAAGTATTTCTAAAAACTTTGGATTGCCAAGGTTGAGCACTCCTGGTGTACAGTATGCCATCACATGAAACTTTAGTAAAGCCCAAATGCATAATAAAGTCACTTTCTGGAGTCAACCAAACAATGGAAAACCATATATATATATATATGTACTTCAAAATAAGTGAAACAGGAGTAGATAAATACACTTCTTACCAAACTACTTTGTAAGGAAAAAGTTAACAGCCAGAAGCTGAAAATAATGTGATCTGCATGCTGCATCGCCCCAGCTGGTTAATGACAGCACTTAAAATATACAAACAGGAGAAAGAAAAAGAAAGAGAAAAGAGGAGAAAAGAAAGGGAAATGGGGGGGGCGGGGGGGGAACAAATTCCAAAAAAATGGAAGTGTAATAGATTAGGATCCTCGGGTTTGATCTATGCAATCGCAGTTTTAGAATTTATCTTTGTATCCCCAATGGCCTTGAATATAGTTCTACTCATTTGATTATTATTTTAAAGATAATTATTAAAAAACATAAATTATGCTTACCTGATAATTTTGTTTTCTTCTGACGGGAAGAGTCCACAGCTGCATTCATTACTTTTGGGAATTCAGAACCTGGCACCAGGAGGAGGCAAAAGACACCCCCAGCCAAAGGGCTTCAAATACCTCCTCCCCACTTCCCTCATCCCCAGTCATTCTGCCAAGGGAACAAGGAACAGTAGAGGAAATATCAGGGTGAAAAGGGTGCCAAAATTTTACTGCGCCTCATAGACAAAACGCGGGCGGGAGCTAAGGACTCTTCCCGTCAGAAGAAAAGAAAATTATCAGTTAAGCATAAATTTATGTTTTTCTTCTTAAACGGGAAGAGTCCACAGCTGCATTCATTACTTTTGGGAAAACAATACCCAAGCTAGAGGACACTGAATGCAAACAAAGGGTTGGGTACCAAAAAGGCGGCCTCTTTTGAAAGGCACCACAGCCTGAAATTACCCAACACCCTCTAAAAAAATATAAACGATACGGGCAAAAAAACCGGAAGCCCAGAAACTGCACATCATTTACATAACCTTCAAAGCCGTGCTAGAGACCACTCAGACCCAGAGTCTGATGAGCACAAAAGCCTCAGAGGAGCCAGCCCTGCGGCTCTCGACTCCCACGAAAAGTACCCCTGACCTAAAGTTTAAGAACCTCTATCTACCCCCAAGAGGGAGAATAGCTAACCCCATAGGAGATCCAATGGACCATCCAACATGGGCTCAAAACAAGCTTAGAGTAACCCAAGGTTGCCACAGCACCATTGCCCAGGGAGACGAACTCGCCAGAAGGATAAGGACCAGAAAAGAAAGTCCATACTCAGGAGAAAAACATCACAAAGATGACCCGAGGGTCACCCTCATATCCCTGACACAGCACCATACCACATAAGGTGCTCCAGAAAACCATGAGTTCCCTGTAGCATCATAGTCAAGTCAAAAAAATGACAGGCTAGACAAGCATAGACAGCAGAGACAGGATAACTATCCCAGCAGCTAACAAAGAGCTCTCCAAGAGCACACTGAGCCACATGAAAACAGGAACTCGCGATGACCAGCCTCCAGGCAGCAAAGCTGACCCTAAGCCATCGTAGGACTTAACCCACCAAGAAGCGCCAAAGAAACTTGACAACAGCTCCCGACCAGAAATTACCGGTCTCCAAGGAGCATCCCCTCCCAGCAGCAGATGCCACCAGAAGAGAGATGGACATGAAATATCCTTCACCGAAGGGAAGAGCAGGCTCAAAGAGAAGAAAATGTGTCAACACTGCATAAAGCAACTGATCACCGACCTTCCCTCCAGGGGTAATGGTCCCAGCCCAAAGACTAGTTAAAGACCGAAGACAAGAGTCCCAGACCTCTGGAAGAAAAAAGGATGGATCTCTACGAGGAAGAAAAAACCCCAAGTAGAACTCTACTAAAACCGCTACTAAAACCGGTATGCTACCGTGAGTCAGGACAGAAACTTCGTGCTCGGGTCCAAGAACCCGTACACTGCTGTCTTTCATAAAGAGGAACACTTCTCAAGGGAAGATAGAACTCAGACCCCCAACATCCAAATACCAGAATCCAGCATATAACAGGAGCCTCACCTGGGTGCAAACCCACAACCTCCTGTGTCAGGAACAGTGGAGTCAACTACTACTCAATATCTCCCTTTCCAGAATTCTAAGGACGCAAGTAAGGGGAAAAAAACCTACAAGGCAAGAACAAGGACCCACGGGTCATTACAGATACTGAGGTATCTCCAAATCAAAGAGAACACACAAGGGAACTAAAGCAACGGAAATCACCCTACCAATAGAGGCAAGACCCTTCGGCTGATATCGCCAACCCAGGTGGAATGACACCTGGAGTCTACAAAGAAGCATCAGATGCCCCAGAAGACCACTAGGGACCCGTCAGAGAGACCTGAAACCTAAGCCTCAGGCAGACATGAATCTCCCATGAGAGACAGAAACCCCGCCCCCTTCAAAGGGACACACAGGAACCCAAAACCTAAGGTTAAGCAGAACCGTCCATGCCCATCCAAGCAAGAGGCAGAGTCCTCAAAAAACGGAAATGATCAAAAGATCCGATAATTAGGAGCACACCGTCTAAAGTCCGTAGACTTAAAGAACCTAGCGAACAGCCTCAAACCCAAGAGTCTGAAAAAAACTCCTGATCAGTTTAAGAATTCGGCACCCAGTGCCCCTGGATCGCAAGGTAAACCCTCATAGACAGGCTTAACTACCTGATACACACGCTGGAGGGGATAAAAGGACATCTACCTGACCCCAGAAAGGCGAACATCTGTAACCGACCTTGGGCCTCCACTCTCAAGTCCAAAGGCTAGATCTGCAACGAGGTCAAAGGATAACACCCGAGCGTCGAAAGACCATGGTATGACCAAGGGTAGATCCTATATGGAGAAGACGACTCCAGAGATCCTAGCAGGATCAGTCTCCCGAAAACCCCTTAATAGGGCAACGACTGGGAGCCTCCCAGCTCCTCGCAGAAGGCAGAGTATCCTCTACACTCCACATACTAGAGCAAACCCAACACTGAGCAAAGGAAAGAAGGATATGCCCCGCACTTCCAGAACAGACTAACCCAACCAAGCCGGGAAGGAAAGAGACTCCACCACCGCAAAGTAATGCTATTTCGGGCTAAAGAGTCAACCTCACCGGAGGAAAACTCAAGTGAGGACGCAAAGCGATCACCACTCAGAAAAATAGACCACAGAGGTCATACACATCTCCCAACTCTAAAGGAATGGAAACTACCGCCCAAGGTGAAGGATACGCCAACGGAACCAGCCAATCAGAGGCCCCATTCACCCAAGCTCAGAACTGGAACCGAAACATAAAGAAAGAAAAAACTGAAAACGTCAAGGAGATTAAGCTTCACCCCAAACGTCTAATCCGCTTGCCATTCAGCATCTAAGGCCTCGAATCCCCTGGCCCACTAGGACTTGATTCTATAGCACCTCCAAATCAATGCCTTAAATGACACGAAGACGTGCCAGCCTATACACAGAAGGCAAAACCATCCATCGCTGGATCAATAAACGACCCCGGCCTGAGGTTGGGGCCCCCGAAGCCTCAGAGGCCAACGCTTCCCCAGGAGGCCGAACTGAATCAGGTGATCCCATGCCCGACGGGCCCTGGTTAACAGAACACAGACAGTATCTTAAAAATATTTCACTTGGGAGATAAATAGGCCAGCGCCACAGAAATGGCCATGTGGAACCATGCCGTAACGTCTGGAGGAAACAAGCCACCTTCCGGAGAAGGAGTAAAGACCATAGGGACACCTGCGTGCACAGCAAAGGAAGGTTCTGGGGCATGCGCCTCACGGGACATAGATTCCTCAGAGGCGGATGGCTCAACGCACTCTAAGGTCCCTGATTCGGGAGAAGAGAATACTCTAGAACGGCAATCAGAACATAACTGATGGGCATGGATAACCCGGGCTACTTCATACTCATCACAAGACACATTCTCCGTATTGGAGACATCCGTGTCTAAGAAATCAGAATCCTCCATAATCCTGGAATTACTAAAATGACGAACACTAAATGGCACCCTGCCGGTTACAACCCCAATGGCTGGGGCACTCACCACCTTCTGTGAACCAGACAACCCACGAGCAGACTCTCTCTGTCGCCACAAAGTCAGCATACGGAAGAGGAAAGCAACGTAACCGCACCCGGTCACGAGGTGCACAGTGCCAGTCACAAAAAGGCTGCGCATCTCAAGAGATTGCGCAATAGACGAGAAGGCCGTTATGTTCCGAATAGCCATGAGCCTAAGTATTACTACACATTAGCAGTTAGAACCATATAATAAACATGATTAAAAGTCCCACGAAAGGAAAAGAATGACTGGGGGATGAGGGAAGTGGGGGAGGTATTTCAAGCCTTTGGCTGGGGTGTCTTTGCCTCCTCCTGGTGGCTAGGTTCTGAATTCCCCAAAGTAATGAATGCAGCTGTGGACTTTTACTGTTTAAGAAGAAAATATCTTTTAACAGTAGTAGAAGATTGTGCCCCTTATCCTATAATTCCCCTTCTTCCAGCCACTTCACTTTAACATACACAGTGCTATTATACTTACATTTATTCTAGCACACTTTATTATAGCACATAAATTTGCTCTCTGCAAGACAGGAAATAAAACTATCCTATGTCACTTTTTCCCTAAAATGGAAGCAGAACGTAGAGATTCTGGTCCTTATACCTTTAAAGGAATCATCACCTGGTGAGTACTACATGATGGAGGTAAGATAGATGAATTACAATATTTGTTCTGCTATTTTGATGACTAGAGTTATATATTATATAATTTAAAAAAAAAAAACACTTTAACAGGGGCGGAACTACATTGGTGTGCAGGTGCAGTGGCACCAGGGACCCAAGTTCTAGAGGGGGCCCATAGCTATAGATTGGGCATGTGCAGAATGTGTACAATCCTAATGCAGGGGGGGGTAGTATTGCAGGTTGTATCTTTATCCATCTATCCTCAAAAGTATATTATTACTATTGAGAGTCCAAAAAATACTTTGTTAGTTCTTAGACTAATAAGGGAGCATACACCCTGCAGTTTTTATACCAAACACAATTATTAAACACATAATTTTCTGAGACAAGGGTCAATGTCATTTTAAAGATTAAGGTGGTGCAAGGGGCTGGGTTTCCCTAAAACTTTATTGTTAACTTCCAACCGACTACAGTATAATACAGTATACAAACAGAGCTATTTATCACTCTCAGGCCATCCAAATTTGCAATCTGGCTTTTATTCTCAACGCCAAGAAGAAGCTCTGTCATGCTAATATGGTGCAAGTTTTTAATAAGATTTATAACCCACCAGCTCAAAATCCAAAGCTATGATATGTGAAACTGATGTAAGAAACCAGTTATGATTTACATATAAGTAGATCCATATAGCCCCTCATGATAAAAGGTTATGTTAGAAGATTGCAAATATTCATTACTGTTTAATTTCATTATTAAATTGTGTGCAGTCTTTTTATATGCACATTTTCTGATAAACCAGCTCCTACTGAGCACGTGCAAGACATTATAGTGTATATGAGTCTGTTATTGGCTGATGGCTGTCACATGATACAGGGGGCTGGCAAATGGAAAGAGATTATGAAAATTTTACTGTACTTAATGGTCCTTTAAGGAAGACTGTGAGAAAAGAAGTCAAATAAAGACTTTAGGGCCATCATCGAGTTGGGATCCTGGGATTTTAAGGAAATCCACCAATGATTTAACAAATAGTTGATATGTGAAGCAAGTGAGTACACCATATTATATCAACAAATTGCCCTATTAACAATTCTGGTTTCAAATTAATCAGCAAAATGTATCATTTGTATCAACCAGAAACAAGGAACTAATCTTAAACAAGCAAGTCAGTAAAGCATCTGACAGGTCCCAGTATAAACAAGATGTAAAATGAAAGATCCCATAAGTTGGACATGTAATTATAGAAGCCAAATGGAGAGTTGGACACTAAGGGGGATACATAGCATGGTATGTATATTTGTGCCCAAAAAAAGGGCAACTCAATTCACAGGAAATACAGTCATGGCCAAAAATATTGGCACCCCTGCATTTCTGTCATATAATGTACCACTTCGCCCAGAAAATTGGTGCAATTACAAATGTTTAGGCATTCTCATGTTTATTTCTTTTGTTTCTATTGGTATGACAAAAACGTAGAGAAAAAAAAGCGAAATCTGACACATTCCACACAAAACTCCAAAAATTGACTGGACAAAATTATTGGCACCTTCTCAAAATTGTAAGAAATAATTGCATTCTAAGTTTGTGATGCTCCTGTAATTTGTAATTAAACTCACCTGTATCAATTAACAGGTGCTGACAATATAGAAATCCCAACAGCAACCAGTTAAAATGGTGAAAAATGTACTCAACCTTTCAACCTTTCTGTTGTGTGTCTCTGTGTGACACACTGAGTATAGAGAAGAGAAAATGTTCACCTCCAGAGATCTTAATGTTCCTGTGTCCACTGTGCGCAACACTGTCAAGAAGTTTACAGCCCATGGCACTGTAGCTAATCTTCTGGACGTGGACGAAAAAGAAATATTGATCAAACAGATTCCAAAGAAGGGTTGTTCAAATGGTAGATAAAGAACCTTGATCAACTTACAGACAAATTCAAGCTGACCTTCAGGCACAGGGTACAAAGGTGTCAGTCCCCCATTCTGAACTGAAAATGGATGCTATGGTAGGAGACCCAGGAGGACCCCACTGCTGACACGAAACCCCTAAAAAGCCAATTGGGAGTTTGCCAAAAACTTACCTGAGGAAGCCAAAATCCTTTGGGAGAATGTGCTGTGGACAGACGAAACAAAATTACAGCTTTATGGTAAAGCAATCATCTTCTACTGTTTTCAGAAAAAGAAATTAGGCCTTTTAAAGAAAATAATACAGTCCCTACAGTCAAACATGGTGGAGGGTTCACTGATGTTTTGGGGGTTGCTTTGCTGCTTCAGGCACTGGATGTCTTGACTGTGTGCATTGGCATTATGAAATCAGAAGACTACTAAAGAATTCTGTGGTGCAATGTAGGGCCCAGTGTCAGAAAGAAGTTGGGTCTCCTGTCCAGAGATCATGGGTCTTACAGCAGGACAATAACCCAAAGCACACTTCAAAAGCATCCAGCAGGGGGCGGAAGCAAGCTCTGAGACCTGAACCGGCTTGCATATACCCATAGCTCCAGCTATATAGTACAATTAATGCAAAATTGACCGTTCAGCTTAGCTTTTCTGTTGAAACATTCCATCTGAGAGTTCATCAGATTGGAACAAGCAACTCAGAGAATGAAAAGGACGCTGACAAGTAGAGAGAACACGCACACTTTTCACGCAGCTTAAGACCGGGGCCTTTTCTTTTTTGGCTCCGTGGAGGTCTAATACTAGACCTCACTAACTGCAAGAGAATACTCCTCTCCATCCAACATGAACGATTTCTAAAGTTATAGTAGAGATTAAGCCATCTTCTGATATCTCAATTGCCCCACTCGTTAACGGAGCAGACAGACCAAGCAAGAAGATGCCATCTAAACAGCCTGACCAAGCGGAAATACCCCACCGGGTACAAATGTTTTCTTGATCCTGTAAGAAGGTCTTACAATTTCGGAGTGGTCTAAATGTGGCGGGGAGTCTCACATAAGGAATGGCCGGGGGCTTGCGGTTGGAGAGGCGGCCTTGTTTGTGGGACTGACTTGGCCGCGTGGAGAGTCTCGGGTTGTACTTGGCTCTTCTGGTGCAACATGGGGAGTTCATGTGAAGTCTTATATGGCTGTGGACGCAGCCATACATGTAAAGACACCAGTTTGCCCTGTTTGCGACATGGAGAAATATGGATGGATACCACAGCCGAGGAATACCGGTCCCCGCGAAGAGGAATAGGTTAACTGAGCAACCTAGAAGTGCCTAGTATTTAAAGCTCCTCACTCCGGGGACTTATACTGTTACGTTTGTTCTTGTTCCTTCTTTCTTATTTAATACTGGTCAGATAACCTGAGGACTTGAACTGCTGAGCTCCATTAAGTTGGTGAATATATATAGTTGGATATTTACTAATTAAGCCTATCTATTGGCTAGATTACGAGATTTGTGTTATGAGTAAAAAAGCAGCGTAAGGCTCATAACACTGCTTTTTCACTACCACTGCTATTACGAGTCTTGTAGGTACAGCTGTCCCGCACACTTTTTTGGCTGTACCGCAAATTAACTTACGCAATTTTCGTAAAGTCTTTTTCAATGGGACCTTCCATAGCGCCAATATTACAAGCTTTTTTTTGGAGGCCAAAAGTAAGCGGTACAGCCTATCCCGCAAGATTCGTAACGCATTCTAAAGTAAGTAGTTACTGAGTTTTACACTACAAAGATGTAGCATAAACTCATAACTAAAGTGCTAAAAAGTACACTAACACCCATAAACTACCTATTAACCCCTGAACCGCCGTACTCCCGCATCGCAAACACTAGAATAAACATATTAACCCCTAAACCGCCGCACCCTCCCGCCTCGCAAACACTAGTTAAATATTATTAACACCTAATCTAACATCGCTGCAAACTACATTACAGTTATTAACCCCTAATCTGCCGTCCCCAACGCTCACTGCCACTATACTAAAGTTATTAACCCCTAAACCTAAGTCTAACCCTAACCCTAACACCCACTAACTTAACTATAATTAAAATAAATCTAAAGAAAACTACCTATTAATAACAAAATACTTACCTGTAAAATAAAACCCTAAGGTAGCTACAATATAATAATAGTTGCATTGTATCTAGCTTAGGTTTTATTGTTATTTTACAGGCAAGTTTGTATTATCTTAACTAGGTAGAATAGTTACTAAAACTGTACAATAAATAACCTGAGATAAGTAAGTAAGAGATTGTTTAAAGGCCAAATGTAAGAGCCGTGAGTAACCTAATAATACGTATTGTACCGGCTGCCTAAGGTTACCCAAAGATTATCCAAAAATAAGGTTAGATATACCGTAATAAGCTAGATGCCAATTAAGGCCAACAAATTTAAGTAAGTAGTAGAAGAGAAGCAGTGCGAAGCCTGAACGCGCGTTTCCGCCAACTGCTTTATCAAAGGCTTTTACAGAAAGCGATTGATTTCAGCTATTTTTTCCAAGGGGTGTGCTACCAAATATTAAATTGAGGGTGCCAATAATTTTGTCCAGTCCATTTTTGGAGTTTTGCGTGGAATGTGTCAGATTTGGCCTTTTTTTTTTCTCCACTTTTTTTTGTGTCATACTCAATACAAACAAAAGAAATTATACATGAGAATGCCCTAACATTTGTAATTGCAACAATTGTCTGGGTGAAGTGGTTCTTTATCTGACAGAAATGCAGGGGTGCCAATATTTTTTGGCCATGACTGTATATATACAATCCGGTGCACCAAAGATCTCACTATAAGATTCAACTTGCATGATAAATTTAAACTTGAGACTTGATGATTTATTTATCAACAGGGCCGCCATCAAGGGGTGACAGGGCGTGACTCCTGTCAGGGGCCCAATGGGCTAGGGGGCCCCTGAGGTACCAGTGGGTACTACAGCAGAGTGCTAATTGAGCATGGGGAAACGTTATTACAAGGAGTAAAGTATTAGCATTTGAGAGGATTTCAGAGTGTGCACTAACCACTATGCACAGTGTGAGACAGACTTGGCACTTTGTTTGTAGAGTGTGTGCTGAGTCAGGCGGCTGATCACTTTCATTTGCAGAGGAGGTAGGAATTACTTAGCAAATGTTTTTTATTTCTTTGTGCAATTTAAGATTGTAACTTCAGTGTGGTAGTAGTTGTATGGTGGGGCCAGGGGGCCATACAAACACATTTTTTTAGCAGCAGTGTATTTATGATATTTGACAATGCTGGTAGAAATTCTATATTTTAAAACATTCAGACAATGTTTCCTCCTCAAATACACAAATCATATATATTACATTTCAGTTTACTGCCCCTTTATGCAAGGACTTTCCAGATACAAGGAGGCATTTTATCTAAGATTTTTACATCTGCATAAAATGTTATACTCTCATACTAAGATTGCTCAGTGTTGGAAATGAGATAGGTTTAACTTAAAACTGTTCAGTTTACTCTACAGCTGACTTAATTTTGAAATGCATACCAACAAGCTTAAATCCTGCATTTACCAGATCTAATGGTATGAGTACCACAGCTTATGGTTCCACCAAGACCATAAAGAGTACAGCATTTTCAAAATCCACAGTACAGCTGACAGATGGGAAACATTTGTACACTATATTTGAAGTGGTGCTCTTGGTTGGGGAAAATTGGGGGAAAATATCAAACAAACATATGTCAACCTTTTAAAAGTACTTTTCTTCATCTACCGCATCTACCCAGATCATTAATGTACAATTTTGAATTCACAGAATTATTTTTGTTTGCACATTTACAAATATGATTCTTTAAAAAGTGATCTCCTTAATTTCTGCATTTTTTTTATCATGGCATGTCACACACTGTTGATTTAGGGATGCAAGGTGCATACATGTTTCCTCCTGTGAGTGTTTCTATGGGTTGTCTGTGGTTTATGTCTTTGCGCTTTGGTTTGTGTTCTCTATGAGTGTGTATGTATTTTTTTCTGTTGGTATCTCTGAGAGGGTGGGTGTGTATGTCTTTGTGCATTTTCTGTGGATGTCTGTGAGGGTGTGTGCATATGTCTTTGAGCTTTTTCTATGGGTGTCTCTGTGAGGGTGGGCGTGAGTTTTGTCTTTGTGTATTTTCTCTGGATGCCTCCTGTGAGGTTGGGTGATGTAATGTCTGTGTTTTCTGTGGATATCTCTGTGAGGGGTGTGTGTGTATGTATGTCTGTGTTTTCTGTGGATGTCTCTGTGAGGGTGTGTGTATTGTCTGTGGGTGTTTCTGTGAGGGTGTGTGTATGTCTTGTGTGTTTTCTGTGGATGTCTCAGGGAGGGTGTGTATGGATGTCTTTCTGTGTTTTTCTGTGGGTTGCCTCTGTGTGTGTATGTCTTTCTGTGTTTTCTGATGCTGTCCTCTGTTGGTGTTTCCTTGGGTGTACTGTGGCAAGTTTGAGTTTGTGTGTGTGTGTGTCCATTGTCTGTTCCTTTTTAGGACATTTTGACCTTACTACTGATTATTCACATCTTTCTACAGACTTTGAGACTAATGAGACCTTTCCGGAAGTCAGCAATCTACCATTTAACCTTTAAATTATTGTTTAGGCAGTTCAGGGGCCCCTTCCTTTTAGCCACTGCATGCTGTTGTCATAATATAGTTGGCATCTTCCTTTAACAAAAAGATAATCAGAACCTCCATATTTTGTTTTCTAAATCTCCTTTTTTTTTACAAAACTGTAGTTTACCTCATTACTTGTCAGGTCAATGTAAACAAGTGCTAAGTGCCTGTTGGGTGTCTGTGTCTGAGTTTCTTTGCGTGGTCTGCTAGAGTGTCTATACGTGAATCCTTATGTGTGAGTGTGTGTTCAGTATATGAGTGTGTCTGGGTGTGTGTATGTTACTACTTTACAACATTTCAAGTTTAAATAGACACTTAAGAATAAAGTGCATATACGTTTTAGTCACTTGGTCAAAAAATTGCACATGTCAAAGGAGGGGGGGCCCCTGATCAATGGTTAAGTCCAGGGGCCCCAAAATTTCTAGTGGCGGCCCTGTTTATCAATAAAATTGCTTTAAACATTTTGTGCCTTTTTTTAATAAAATCATTTTAATACAGTCATGGGCAAAAAATATTGGCACCCCTGCATTTCTGGAGATGGACTTTGAGATTGTTCATGCTTTTCACAATTGCTGCTCTTTCTCTTCTCCATGCTCAGTGTGGCACACAGAGACAAACAACAGAAAGGTTGAGTCAATTTTCACCATTTTAACTGGTTGCCGGTGTGATTTCTATATTGTCAGCACCTGTTAATTGATACAGGTGAGTTTAATTACAAATTATAAACAGGAGCATCACAGACTTGGAATGCAATTATCTCTTACAATTTTAAGAAGGTGCCAATCAATTTGTCCAGTCTATTTTTTTAGTTTTGCGTGGAATGTGTCAGATTCTGGCTTTTTTTTCTCCAATTTTTTGGGTCATACCATTACAAACAAATACAATAAACCATGAGTATGCCTAAACATTTGTAATTGCAACAATTTTCTGGGCGAAAGTGGTACATTATCTGACAGAAATGCAGGGGTTGCAATATTTTTGGCCATGACTGTACATATAGTTAAAGGGACACTGAACCCAAAATTTCTTCTTTTGTGTTTCAGATAGAGCATGACATTTTAAGCAACTTCTTATTTACTCATATTATCAAATTTTCTTCATTCTCTGGTATCTTTATTTGAAATGCAAGAATGTAAGTTTAGATGCCGACCCATTTTTGGCGAACAACCTTGGTTGTTCTTGCTGATTGGTGGATAAATTCATCCACCAATAACAAATTGCTATCCAGAGCACTGAACCAAAAAAAAAGCTTAGATGCCTTTTTTTCAAATAAAGATAGAAAGAGAACGAAGAAAAATTGATAATAGGAGGTAAATTAGAAAGTTGCTTAAAATTGCCATGCTCTAATCTGAATCAAGAAAGAAAACATGTGGGTTCAGTGATCCCTTTATTATAGTTTATTCTCATTAGTTGTTATTGCTATTTTTTGTTTTGTTTTTGTTCTATCCCCTTTTATTTTTTTAGCCTCTTATACTCCTCTTGCTGCAACACGTTGCAGGAACTTTCTTCGCCCTCTTCAGTGGGCAGCCATAAATCCCAGGCAGAATTAGTAAACTTTTTACATCTCATGGACCTGTCAAGTGCATGTGTTCCACTTTCCAAAAGTAGAAATCAACTCAGTTGAATCACTATGGCTACCCAACCAGAAGGTCAAAATGAAATGCTACTATTGGTTTGCAAACAAAGGGCCGGATTACAAGTGGAGTGGTAAATATCGCTCATGCTTGCGCTAGATGTAAAGTTTTTATTTGTGCGTCGGATATAACTCATATTACAAGTTAAAGGTAAAAAGTTTCCACTTGCGTTAACCCATCGCACGTAAAAAGCCAAACTTTGAATATCGCAATCACGTTAAGATGATTATATATAGGAATATGATTATATATAGGAATATCAATTTAAAAATACATAAACATATTCCTGTATGTGAATAACATTGGAATGTAAAATATTTACAGTACATACATATTTTAACACTTTATTAAATATGAATATTTCATAAATATGATTTCTCATGTTTTCAGCTACTTAACTGTAAAGGGCTACAATGCACTTCTATATATGTCTGGATATATATAGCAATGTCAAATATGCGTTTTGTGCATAATGTTCTCAATAAGATCTTAACGCGGTCGGTTAGAGCAATGAAAACTTAAGATTCTTAGAACTCGTTATTGAAATTTTACATATAACATATTAATACAAATTAATACAAATAATTAAAAATTAACATACTGTTAAATATTGTGTTTATTATTTTTTTAATAATGTATATCAATTTTTATTAATATTCTATATGTAATAAATGTAATAACGTGCCTTAAGTATCCTACATTCACATGTGCGCTAACCCAACCGTGTTGAGATCTAAATTGAGAAACGTGATGCACAAAACATCTTTTACATTCCTATGTTCTTCAACTAGAAAATAATTTAATTTTTACTATTAAAATATATATCTATATATGCATAAATACATGTGTATACACATCTATACATATATGTATATATTTATATATTATATATATATATATATATATATACCACAGTACATATAATATATTTAGACATGTATATGTATGTATCTCTATGTTAAAGCTTTTTGTCTGCTGTTTTTATTTTCTAACACCTGAGACATCATATTTTTGAGCCTTTATAACTTGATTGCAATTTTTTTTAATCATTTGTATCAGACAGTGTTATTGTTAGTGTAACTGTACTTTTCAATGTTTTTTGGATGTTTGCTGTGCAACTTTTTATTCAAGCATAACAGTTAACCAGAACTCTGAAGTCACGATAACTCAATGCGTGGTTAAATTTCAATTGTGCTTTGAACAAACAAGTTTACTTTCGACTTTTAATACGCGTGTTACCTTCTGACGCAGAGAAACCACCCCGCAATAAACCCTATCGCTCGCCACATAACAGTTAACACGCCACTCATAATCAGGCAAAAAATTGGGCACTTTATGATAAACATTGGCTGATTGTTATGGCTGTCCGCTTTTATAAGGATTGAGATCAAATTTGCTCTCTAATTTATCTCCTTGAAGATTGTATTTTTTAGTTTTCATTATAGGTTTCAGCTAGGGAAAAATAACTGAAAAATTCTTGCTTGAAATTCATGAACTTTAAGTTTTGTGAATAAGAAGACAGCCCTTAAAGGGACACTGAACCCAATTTTTTTTCTTTTGTGATTCAGATAGAGCATGCAATTTTAAGCAACTTTGTAATTTACTCCTATTATCAAAATTTTCTTCATTCTCTTGGTATGTTTATTTGAAAAGCAAAAATGTAAGTTTAGATGCTGGCCCATTTTTGGTGAACAACCTAGGTTGTCCTTGCTGATTGGACAGCACCAATAAACAAGTGCTGTCCGTGGTTCTGAACCAAAAATTTGCTGGCTCCTTAGCTTAGATGGCTTCTTTTTCAAATAAAGATAGCAAGAGAACGAAGAAAAAATGATAACAGTAGTAAATTAGAAAGTTGCTTAAAATTGCATGCTCTATCTGAATCATAAAAAATTGGGTTCAGTGTCCCTTTAAAATTAAAAAAGTAAATCAAATATTTCCTTAGCTATAAAGTAATATCTGTAGAGGATAGATAATGTATAAGGGGATGGAAAGATCTATTTTTACTTGGTCGTTTAGGAATAGTGACAAAAAAACACAAAAACTGCAATGAAAAAGGGCACAGAAAATTCATTTGTCATTAAAACACTGAAAAATTATAATGTTAAAATATTTGCAGAGTTTCTTAATCTCTTAAAGGGATATGAAACTCACAATTTCTGTTAAATGATTCAGAGTAGCTTTCTAATTTACTTAAATTATCAAATTGTCTTCGTTTTCTTGGTATCTTTTGTTGAAAAGCAGGGACATTTCCTGCCACGTAGTGCTCTGTACACCTACCTAGATATCTCTTCAACAAAGAATAGCATGGGAACAAAGCAAATGTAATAAAAGAAGGAAATTGGAAACTTTTTTTTAAATTGTATGCTAAATCAAAAAAAAAAATTTGCGGGTTTCATATCCCTTTAAGAAAGTACTCTCCGTTTTTAAAGGGGTACAAATTTGAAACACAAAAAACAAGTTAAAGTCATCATAGTATTAGTAGAAGAAAAAAAAAACACAATTTAGTTTTATTTTATTTTTAAAATGGCACAATTTGTTAAAGATATTTCTGCTGAAGAATCTACTTTCCAGGCCAGTCTTAGTCAAACAATTGCTACTGCTCAAGTTCCCTATAAAAGAAACTCGTCACAATGTCCCTTTAATGTAAAATATCCAGACTCAGGCAGCTTAAAGGGGCATTCTAATGCAAAAATTAGTAATTGTGTTCTCTTAAAGGGACATTATACACTCATTTTTTCTTTGCATAAATGTTTTGTAGATGATCTATTTATATAGCCCATAAAGTTTTTTTTTAAAATAAATGTATAGTTTTGCTTATTTTTAAATAACATTGCTCTGATTTTCAGACTCCTAACCAAGCCCCAAAGTTTTATTTGAATACCGTCAGCTACCTTCTCCAGCTTGCTCCTGTTTGTGTAAAGGGTCTTTTCATATGCAAAAGAAGGGGGAGGGGAGTGTCTTATTTGCCACTTGCAGTGGGCTTTCCAGCTACCTTTTCAACAGAGTCAAACTGACAGCTTCTAAGTAAGTTTTTAAACAGTTTTATACTGGATTTTTATATCAGTATCTGTGCATCTTATTCTTTATAGTAGTGTCTATTACATGCAGTTATATGAAAATGAGTTAGAGCATGTCATTTTTGCACTACTGATCCCAACTAACTGGGGGTTAAACACATATGTAGAACCCCAATTTGAAGCCAAATGCATTGCAGTTCCCAGGTGAGAATCTGATGGTGATTGGCCGTTATGTGCAACTATTGCTGCCGATTAGGTCACAGTCACTTTCCTTCTTGAGAGCTTTAATGCGGTGGCTCTTGAGCGGAACCTTCTGTGGTGGTTGATCAAAATACAGAGATTATAGGTACTAGATAAATTATGTTTTATTATTGGATTGTTTTGTAAACAGGGCTTAGATGATCATTGTGTGACAATATTTGTCTCAAAAAAAAAATAAAGTTACAAAAAATGACCCCTGAAGTTAAATTTTTATACCTTCCTAAAAAATATTGTTATCTTGTTACATTTGTTTAAAAAAATGTTATTTTAAAAACTACACGACAAAATAAAACAGTCCTTACTATACATAATGCTCAATGGAACAGAAATACTTATTCCAAGGAAATGGAGGTGCCCCTAGGAACAAACTACTCAGGATTGGAGGAGGTAAGTTGAGAGCCTCCTGCATCTGGGGAGGTTTGCGTTCCTCTGGAAAGGTAAACTTGAAATACCCGAGCTAATGCTAGAAATATGGAACGAGTGCTCTCTCAGGCAGTGAACTAGCTGGCAGCTCCGCTTTTTTTTTGTAGTGCAGTGTGCATGTATGTCTGTGTAGTGTGTGTGGTGTATGTATGTGTAGTGCAGTGTGCATGTATGTCTGTGTAGTGTGTGTGGTGTATGTCTGTGTAGTGTGTGTGGTGTATGTATGTGTAGTGCAGTGTGCATGTATGTCTGTGTAGTGTGTGTGGTGTATGTCCTGTGTAGTGTGTGTGGTGTATGTATGTGTAGTGCAGTGTGCATGTACTGTCTGTGTAGTGTTTGTGGTGTATGTATGTGTAGTGCAGTGTGCATGTATGGTGAGTGTAGTGTGTGTGGTGTATGTATGTGTAGTGCAGTGTGCATGTATATATGTGTAGTGTGTGTGGTGTATGTATGTGTAGTGCAGTGTGCATGTATGGTGAGTGTAGTGTGTGTGGTGTATGTATGTGTAGTGCAGTGTGCATGTATGTCTGTGTAGTGTGTGTGGTGTATGTATGTGTAGTGCAGTGTGAATGTATGGTGAGTGTGTGCATGTATGTCTTAGTAGTGTGTGCAGTGCAGTGTGCGTGTAGCATCTCTCTGTGTAATTTGGGTATTTAAACACCTATGTAACAGTTTACACCTGTGTTAAATTATACCCAGAAAAAGCTTTATATATACATTTATATACAAGAAAGGGGTGGTGGACATATATTTCATATACAGGATGTAGGTTATATAGCTAATGATACCATATAAAAAAGCCAGTAATGCTACATGCAGAGAGTCCAGCTTTTAAGAAAAAATAGGGGTACAGATATGACCAGAAAATCCTGCCATACAGGCAGAGCGCAGGTATACAATCATTAGACTAGGCTGAGCTGCTTCAAACTGTGATACACATACAATATTACCTTTTACCAGATATCCTAAAACCAATCAACCCACAACATAAGTAATAAAAAAAATCACTGTATAAAAACTTTCCTCTTTAGCAGCCAAGGAGTTAAAAAGACTTTTCAAGAAAGGGCTTTCCTCACTCACCTCCGTTAGAAGCAGGGAGATTGATTGGCAGCACATACCGAAGCTATCTAACCAGGAAGACGCTTGAACCAACACTTGCCCTGAATAAGCACTTTGATCAGTTGAGGGGGGAGCAGAAGGTCAGGTCAGCATGCAAACAGTAGATTTGACATAAGGCAGCCGCAACACAGTTCAGATTACTCTGACAGAACACCGGCATGAGTGCCCCGCCCACCAATTCCCCCTTCTTAATACAGAAGCCCATTTGTACAAACCAATAGCCCACAGGCCCATAAATGATGAATACAAAAAAATATACGTCAGACAGTTGAGCCCCTGAACCACATGTTCTACTTGCTACCATTCGTACTGTGGACACTCAAAAGGAAACTGCATGAACCCGCTTGTCAACTATCAGCTTCTATAGTAGAATTCTTGTAGTGTAATCTAAATAAATATTTTTTCATAAAATCTCAAGCCTTTACTTACCCCCACACAGCTTTCTCCCCACTCCTGCAAATCGGACCATCCGACTTCCAGTCCTCACTCACTGCACAATTAAATAATTACATTTCCCGAACTTAGAGAGCTAGCTAGCTGGGGTATAGTCACACAGACAGCTAAGTCAGTGAAGGAGGACCAAAGCAGCGCTGCACAGACCGGGTGATAAATAAAAAATAATAATGTCATCCTCTGAGAGAGACTTAGTTTAATACAGTGACCCTCCTAAGCTCTCAAAGTGGAGACTGAGAGAATTCCAGAGCCCGCCGCATGCACTATCCTGTATCCAGTGACTGCAGTCCCCTTTAGCAAAGCCACTAATTTGAAGCCAAAAGTGCCGCCCCTCCCAATTTGTCGCACTAGGCACTGGCCTTGTTGGCCTAGGCCTTAATACGCCCCTGTATATATATATATATATATATATATATATATGCACACATGCCTTTGATCCCTTGCCAGTCAAACACCTTGGCATATACCAAATCCCCTTTTAAATCCTTTTTATATATTTATTTCACAAACAAATAGTTTAACATATCTATAACAAACTTATATTTTATATTTATATATGTGCGTGGAATAGTTTACTTTAATATGTTTTACATGTGTTATGTGAAACTTTTATTTTAGTCCTAACACTTTACTTTAGGTGTCACTTCATGCTAATTATTCTAGCGCTATATTGGCTTTCGCTCAAGCACAATTCATACATTTCAACTTGTAATATGAGCGATATTTAGCGCGGTCATGATATTTATTGAAAGTATAGGGTGCGGTAAAGTGATGTCGGCTGTCCTAAACCTTTTTGGTAGTTCTGTTTTACTATGGATTTGTAATATAAATCCATGTCCAGCGATATTGATATCACACCCTGCACTATCAATAGCGCTCTGCTTGTAATCTAGGACATGGTGGTGTTTTGCTTATGCGCAAAGCCAGTGTTACAGTCAAACTTTTTTGGGTACTCAGTAATAATTTGAAATGTGTGTATTGGGGGGTTATAAAGTCCTCCTAGCTATGGAATTCATTAAGTGAAAAATGTCATTGAAAATGTACCTTTAACTACTGAGAATTAGGATTCTGCTCGGCAAAACCGGACCCGCTCACCTGCACCAATAATGAAAAAGTGCTGCCAATAAAAATGGCTGATTGTGATTCTATCGAAAAGCTGTTAACATACCGATAATTATCAAATGATGGATTGTGATCAACTCCATAGTTAACAAGGGTCATTAATGGAAAATTATGATTTCACAAACTAAAGTATGCAATTTTTGCTTTAGAATGTACCTTTAACATGGGAAATGTTATACTAAATATAGCTACATTTCTATATCTTCTTTTTAACAACTAACAAAAAAAAAAGCTTATATCCCTCTTCGATACATAGAAAAACAACATTCCATAAAAAAACATAATTCCATAAATCCTTACCGTGTTGGCCATGTTGAAGCAATGGAACTAGATCCAACAGTGTCACCAAAGTCACATAAAGCCCCTGATAGTCCAATGAAGGGTACTCTGATAACTGAGCATCACGGCTTTGTTGACCTCGTTCTGATGGAGAATCTCGCAGGACGCTGTAAAGGAGGGAGCGAGTAACAGTAGGGTTGATGGAACTGACCTGTGGTCTTAGAGATGGGGTGAGTGGGAATGGTACAGGAAAAAGACACATGGTCATGGGCACTGTCAAATTGGAGGCATCTTGATTCTCCTTCTTCCCTGATCGGGACAAAATGCTGTTGAGGGGACAAAGAAAAAAAAGAGACAACAAAGACACAAAAGAACAGCACATTACATTGAAATGACACTATAAAACAAATAATAAAACACCAGATATATCCCACATAAGATGCAATGTCTACCAATACATTATCTATTAATCTAGGGTGTATTCACTTTCATGCATAGAAATAGGGAAATTGTAATTAGCGCTTACTAAATATTCTCATTGCATATTCTCATTGCATCCCATGTGTTATCTGGTTCATAAGGAGCAAAAATATAAAAATGCATGTTTCAGTGCCAAGCCCATGCTTCACAGTCATGCAAATTGGCAAAACTGACGTTCCAGAAAGCTCATATTAAGGCCAGATTCAAAAATTTGAGTGTCAATCAAGTTCAGTTTGAAATGATTCCAATTTATTTTGAATATATCATAATGTCAGCACAGTCACAAATTCAGATTCTGTAAAATATAGGTGTGGCACTTTCAGAAACTGTTTTAGCCAGAAATAAACATGTGTGTTTGTTAAGATAGATGTCTTAAAAAGCACATGTTTATTGCGTCAAAATAATGTCTGTATGTTTTTATGATACTGCATCATGACATTCTATCAGGTATCATCTGAGATAAATGAGGTTTAAACAGGCACATGGATTAAGAAATAATATATTTTTCTAAAATGTTAACTAAGCTACATTGGAAGAAGCTATAAAATAATATATAACTGATGATCCGTTGCATACGTGAGCTAATGGCAATGGCAGTTTATGTGTTGTTTTTTTAGCATTGTTCATGTTTGGGGGAAGAAACATTTTTATGAATACAAACACTATTTTGTCTAAGAGGGTCGCTACAATAATTTCAAGTCTAAGCAAGCAATAACCGTTAATTTAACTGCAAGTCATAAGTAATCAAATATTATTTCTGCTACTTACATTATTAATGAACAATATTGCTACAAATTAAAGGAAAGATAATTTTAAGAAAATTTAAAGCGCAACTTTTTACGGTTGAAAATATAAAAATTAAGAATTATTGAGTCATTGACAAACATTTTAATTTCTTTGCATAGAGTGAAACACCAGTATATAAAGAAGAATGTTTTTTGATCACCTTATCAAAGAGATTAAACTGTTTATAAAACACAACTTATCAGGGGATACTTTTTCAGAAATTACACTTAAAACATACAGTGCAATTTAAGTTTACCACTGAATTACATTACATTATGTAACACACCCTACATTTTAAAACAGTACCCCTTATCATATAATACATTTTTCACATGTTTTATAAAGATATATATGTATATGCATTTCTGTACATTAGAATAATATATGAAATTATTTAATACAGGATGGGTCTGTAATAATTGACATTCTAAACAATTAGCAGAATGAATTAAAAAAAAGATCATTTATATATTTATTAGTAGTGAATAATATATGTACAGTTTCTCAAAGGAATCTGACATCAAAATAATAGCTATATTATTCCTTAGCTTTACATTAAACCCTAATACTTTCTATCATGCATATGAAAGGGCATTATTTAAATATCTTAAAAAATATTATCATAAAAATGATTATTCACTCACCATTTTAAAAGTTAATTTTCACCCAAATTTTCTCCCTGAAACCACAACTGTTCTCTTGTGATAGCCTTCCTATCAGCTGAAGTCATTTTGTATGTTTATCACAGGGTTGAGCTCTTATAGTGAAGGGCACCAGCAATGTGCCTGTGATTGGATAAACCAGTGTTTTTTAACTCAAGTCCTAAAGACGGACAAATGGGCTAGATTTTCATGATATCTGAACTAGAGTGCAGTTGAAATAATCAGCTGATCAGTAACCGTCGTTATTAACCTGCTCATACCTATCAGCTGATTATTTCAGCTGTGCTCTAGTTCAGATATCATGAAAACCTGGCCCATTAATGTGATCCGTGGACTGGAGTTAAAATAAAAACACTGGGCTAAACAACTCTGGCCTCGCTTCCATTGAGTCGTTAAAAATGGAGCCGTAAGCTACCGAAGCGGCCGACAGCTAAAAGTAATTTACGGCTGCATTTTAGTACCAGGTTTCCATTGAAAAGATTAGCGTGTTGCGCGCAGTCGCTCTTTTCGTGTAGCTGTAAGTTAACGTTGTGTTAACGCTTCCATCTGACGTCGGATTTCTTGAAAATCAATTAGTTGCTAAGGTAACCCGACCTTACGCTATAGAATTTACGTTTAACGTCCGTGCTTCTTACCTGTGATCGCCTCTCAAGAAAAATAAAAAAACACTTATCCATATTTTTAATAATCAAATACTATTTTCTAATATAATTATATTTAACACTTCATAAATATAAGTAATATTTATTGCTGCCCTAGGCATAGGTCTAGTTTGCATTCTGTAGATATTTTCTTGCATATATTATTATATTTAAATATATACTGATATTTCTATTAGAATATAAGTTCAACTATTTCTATACATGAGACAACAATAAAATATTAACTTATAACAATTTATTTCTACATTTAAAACACTTGCATTATTTGCAAGTTTTATAATTTCAATAGAAAATAGGTCTCAAAAAGCACAATTTTCCTCTTTTACACCTAGTTGAGCTGGGGGTACTATTTCTCAATGTATCGACAGCCTCCGACAATGTATTAACGGTTAGCGCTTTCATTGGAAATCTGGTATAATTAATAATATTTAACGGCTTCTATTACTTTCTATGGGACGCGAAGATCTTTTCGGCAGCCGAAGTCCGGCTGCCGATATTGAGGTTATAACGCGCCATTGGAAACAGTCGATAAACGATATTGCTTCCGACAGCATATTTATCGGTTTGCGAGTGCACGCAAACTGAATTACGACTCAATGGAAGCGAGGCCTTAGTGTTTAAGAAACAATTCATTGGGCTGCCAACGGGCTTTCAAAGAGAAATAATGGTGGTTTTAGTATTTATCTGGGGGTGGAAAAAAAAAAACGTTTAAAAAGGCAAGGGCCCAATAAACCGTTTTTTTAATATGCACATGCTACACAATAATGTAAAAATATTATTTTGAAGCTGATAAGAACTGCAATGCTTTGTGTACAGTGCTCTTACAGGGATATGAAACACATTTTTTCTTTCATGATTCTAGGTTTATCTCTTCAACAAAGAATATCACCACAATGCAAATTAGATTTTTTTTAAAAATGGTATGCTCTTTCTGAATCCCTTTTAATATCCCTTTAAATAACTGATTGCTCAATGATTCGTAGTATCCCTACCACTACTTTGACAATCATCATGGGCAAAAAAAAACTAAATATAACAAAATAAAATAAAAAAAAAATATTTTTGTAGTGTTATTTTTAATTTTGTAAAAGAAAACTGAATACTGTAAGCAGTAGCACACTCTTTAAAGACACGTTTTAGAATAGTGTTTTTTCTTGAATATTGCCTTTTTTTTTTTTTTTTTTTAAGTACGACAGTTTTTTTTGTTTTTTTTTACTGATATTACATTTTTTTTAGACTAAAGAAAAAAATATTAAGGGGGAGCACAAAAAAACGAAATAAAGAGAAAGGTAACTAATAAACTAGTAATCATATTCAATACCAGTGAATAGCATAGCATAGCAAGTCCAAAACTTGCAGAAGTTGAAAGAGCAATCTCCCAAACGTATCCTGGATCACCAGCAGCTGAAACACATAAATGAAAAGAGGAGGCTTCTCATAGGGTGAGTAGCTGCCATACACAAATGACCACCATAGTAAAGACAAGGGGCAACTCACAAATTAGATGGCACTACTCGTAGTGCACATGGAGCATACTGGAGAAACTGGTCCGTCCCCCCCCCAGCTGGACAGTGCTGGATGCTTGGTGTATTCATCCAGGGCTGCCCAGCAGGGGGGACCAGTTTCTCCAGAATGCTCCACGTGAAAGAACTACGAGTAGTGCATCTAATTTGGTGACTTACTCCTTGTCTTTACCATGGTGGTCATTATGTGCATGGGGACTACTCACCCTATGAGGCGCTTCCTTTTCTCATGTATGAGTTTACTAGATTGAAACCTGTTACTCAACAGAACTGAGGCGGATGTTTTTATTTGTCAATAAACAATAATATTATTAGTCAATTATAATAGCTGGTGCAAACAGGGTACTGTTATTAAAGTGATGGTAAACTCTCCCCCATTATAAAAACAGATCCAGAATGTAAGTGATATTTTAGATTGAGTTTAATTTATCCGTTGTAATGAAGATGCGTTATAACTTACTTTTTAATATAGATATGAAATTCAATTTCCCTGTGCTCCGCCGCAAACTTTAAAAGTCAATTTTTCTGTAAACTAAAGGTTTGAATTGTTGTCCAATCAGCGCTCTAGCTACAATAAAAGGTGCCCAAAGCAGAAAGCACTGATTGGACAACACTTCAAACCGTTTAGCTCACAGAAAAATTGACTTTTGAATTGTGTGGTGGAGGGGGGGGGATTTGAATTTCCTATCTACATTAAAAAGTAAGTTATAGCGCATTTTAATTACAAGTGATCAAACTAAACTCCATCTAAATTATCACTAACATTCCGGATCTGTCTCCTATCTTAAGTATTAAGTGCTTCTTATCCAATATATTTCAATTTAAACCCAAAGATTTGGTAGAAATAATCTATGACCGCATTTAAATTGGGGCCAGAGGGAGTACTTGCCATTAATACCAAGAACATTTGGTAGTGTTACTATGGCAACCTGCGCTCAGTCACTAAATAATGCTAAGCCCAATTAAAATAGATTGCAAAATGATACAAAGTTAAATTTCAGAAGTAAAAAAGGATAATCGTTGCTATTTAAAAACCTGGCAGGGCTGTTGCCAGAAATTAATGGCTTAGTGGTTATCATATAGTATACATATTAAACTTGTCTTTTATCTCCAACTTTCTACAGGAGGAAAATAACTGTCAAATCTATTTTCTAAGAAGGCGTTTCCCAGTAATAAAAAAAAAATACCTATCTTAAAAATAAATCATTACAATTATCATCTGTAGCAAAATGTTGATGATTATTGAATACATGAAAAAGCTACAGAATATTATATAATGTTGTTGTTCTTAACATTGTATTTATTTATCTTTAATTTTATAAATTTTTTTGATGTTAGATTTCCCTTGAGGCAGAAATTATTACAGACTCATCTTGAACTAAAGGGGGAAAAGTATGCAAATATTTCTAAAAATAAATCAATAAAAATTACATAGTTCATTTAGGTTTTCTGTTAATCAATGCCCCGTTTCAAAAAATCAACATTGAAATGATCTTTAACACCTTTAATTTTTAGTGGGTGCAGTAAGCTTTTTTCTAATGTAATGTATTGATGACACCACTGACAGCTTAAATAGTTAATGTATAGTAAGCAACATACACGCCAACATGAATTCATACAGACGCTATTAGTAATGATTCTCACCCTGTCAATTACACTTTGGGTCCCACCCACAATCATATTTGATTGCTGTCAAACCCCACTCATTAAAACAGCTTAAATACCCTATTTGTATCTATTTCTACTAAATGAGCTAGGGTAAACTCACTGTAATTTATTGAATTGGAAAAAGGCTGGTGGATATGCATGGCACAGAAACATCAGTGCCGGCATTACCACTACTGATAAGCCAGTGTTCAATCTTTAAATTTTATTGAGCTTTAAAACATATCACTGTAGCTACTAAGCCAATATCACCGTCACTATCACTATTCGTTAAAGTTATATTTGGTATCAATCAAGAATTATACAGAGTGCAGCAATTTAAGTGGTTCAAAGATTTAAAATTGGGAAGTGATTAATTGATTTCCTTTATACGTCTGACAAGAAGGAGTTGACTACTGCTCAGTTACGAGAAATATACATGATGCAAATATGATAAAATTGGGGCAGGAGGGAGAATAGTGAATGTAGGGAAGAACAAAAGTAAAATACAACACTGTTCTAAATGGACTGTTCAGCTCCATAATGCCCTCTAAATGAGCTAAATGGACCATACATAATTTACCACATACATTTTTATGGTTGTGTTACCATAAGTTTGGACTCTGTATGTGACATTATTACCAATTAAAGCATACTATGTTTACCATTTTTTTTCCTATTTTTCAGATTTTATGTATCCACATTGCAATCATTAACTCCTTTTAAATGAAAAACATTACTGTGTTTTAAACAATGGAACGTACGAGTAAGCTTTGCTTCTTAACTCAGCAATACGACCTATAAAGATATCTATAAGTGCTTCCAATTTTGTTTAAGAAAAGAGGTTGCACTGTAGCCCAGTTTTTAATATGATGATAATTGCCTTGGTTCATTATTGGGATATGCTCCTTCTATTTCCATTTTTAAATAAATCTGAAGCATAATCACACTGCTGCCACATCTTTTGCACATTCCATGCTTTCATGCTAATTTTTTAAATAGTTTTCCCCTTGCATGATTCTTGTCATTAGCTATGCAAGCATTCACTTATGGACTTGAATGAAAAAATAATGACTGAATTTGAGGTTTATTAGCCATAATATTCCTATGTCTTTTACTTTTTAAAGTGCTAACAATAATTATCATTCAGAAAATATTTTCAGAAGCTAAAGTATGTCATCTCTAAAAATGTTGTACTTCTACTCTCGATTTCCTTAGGTTTGAGGACAATGGGCCTTTTTATAAAACATCATTAAGAAATTGCAAAAATGTAATACATTCCAGGTTTGCCTAGGTAAAGGCAAGATTACGAGTGGAGCACAAATGTTTGTGCGCAAGCGATAAGCAGTTTATCGCGGGTGTTTTGAGCTTGTCGGGCTTACTGCTGGTGTTAAGAATTGAAAGTAAAGCGATCGCTTGAGCGCAATTGCAATTTAAGCTAGAATGATTACCGCGACTTCAGAGCTCTGGTTAACTGTTCGTGAAACTTTAACATAGTTATACATACATTTACATGTCTAAAGATGTATATACAGTAGATATATATATATATGTATATTTTTTTTATATAAACACAGTCCAGCAATTGGACTCTCTGGATTTGAATCACATCAAACTTTATTGTAAACGTTTTCGGAGCATTCAGTTCCCTTCCTCAGACCGTCTGAGGAAGAGTGAATGCTCCGAAAACGTTCACAATAAAGTTTGATGTGATTCAAATTCAGAGAGTGCAATTGCTGGACTGTGTTTATTGATAACTTTCTACACCCCTGGTACCTGTCTTATGAGCGAGTGGGAGTGTGCTTCTTCAATTATTATTAACATATTTTTATATATATATATATATATATATATATATATATACATAGCAGTCATTTAGAACAGGTACTCCATTTATTATAGCAGCCTCCAGGGTGCACTTAGTAAAGTATTCAAAAATCATCAGCAAAAAAAGGCACTCTCTGAAAAATAGTTAAAACTTGACCTTTAATAAATAATCCTAAAATGCATGTTAGGATTATTTATTAAAGGTCAAATTTTAACTATTTTTCAGAGAGTGCCTTTTTTTGCTGATGATTTTTATATATATATATATATATATATATATATATATATATATATGTGTGTATATATATATATATATATATATATTAGTGATGCACCAAAATGGAAATTCTGGACCGAAACCGAATCCGAAAATCCAGGATGCGCTTGGCCGAAAACCGAAACTGATACCGAAAACGTATTTTTTTCAAATGATTTTTTTTTGCATAATTAGAGCCATAAAAAAGCCCACACTTTTGTTGAACGTAACACACTAAAATTGGACAAAAATATCTTAAAACAATAATATGTTACACAATAATTTTACCAAGAAAAAAAAAAACAGGCAAAAAATGCAATTTTCGGCCAAAATGTTTCTGCGACCAACATTTTGGTGCATCCCTACTTAAAACAATTATAAATATCAATATACTGTATTATTCTTCATTTAGTTTTATGCAACAGAATCAGATTTAACAGGGTTTTTTTTACCAATTATCCAAATAAAGTATAGTCCTAGAAAACTCATTATATGCAGAACAGTAAGTCAAGTAATAAACTTTAACAGCAGATCTAAGCTAGCATCAAATTTGAAACATGCTACACAATAATTTTTCCGAAAATAACACGTAAAAAAAAGAAAAACGAAATAGCTAAAAATGCCATTTTCGGCCGAAACTTTCCGCAGCCGAAATTTCGGTGCATCCCTAATATATATATATATATATATATATATATTTATATTTGTGTACATAGGTATTTATGTGTTTATGTGTGAGGGACTCAGGCAATGGAAAGGACCTTGACGTGGTGCCTGAGCTTTCCCATTTGGCCAGATGCGGTGACTAACCTTTCCAGTTGTGATTTTATCTTAGCTGTGAGCTAGCTAGTGAGTGCTGGGTGTTTCTATGTGTTGTATTATTTTTTATTTGTAATCCCCCTTGTTTCTTGCACCCATTCCGGACTGGGGTTAACTGCCTGTGGCTCTGGTGACATCACAGCTTTTTTGGAGTGCTATTTAGCACCCAGGGCTGGATGTTGCTTAGTTACCGGATGTGTACCTGATCCGGTCTTGGAGAGCAGTTCCCTTCCATGTTTTATATATATATATATATATATATATATTAATATATATATATTTATATTTGTGTACATAGGTATTTATGTGTTTATGTGTGTATATATGTATTTACAGACATATATACACATATAAACACAAAAATACATATGTACACATATATGTATACTGTATATATACAGTATATATATATATATATATATATATATATATATATGTGTGTGTGTGTGTGTGTGTGAATTGGAGCCCTTTGCCGTTAAGTAGATGAAAACATGAAAAAGCATATTTATGCAATAATCAAATTTAATAAAGTGTTATAGTTTGCATTTACTATAAATATTTCACATTCCATTGTTCTGCACATAGCAGAATATGTTTTGTGTATTTAAAAAAAAGATATTCCTTTCATACCTGTTCAATTGCTTGGTAACACTAATTGCTAATCAGCCAATTACATGGCAGCAACTCAATGCTCTTAGGCATCTAGATGTGGTGAAGACAACTTGCTGAAGTTCAAATCGAGCATCATAATGGGGAAGAAAGGGGATTTAAGTGACTTTGAATGTGGCATGGTTGATGGTGCCAGACGGGCTGGTCTGAGTACTTCAAAAACTGATGATCTACTGGGATTTTCACGCACAACCATCTCTAGGGTTTACAGAGAATGGTCTGAAAAAGAGAAAATATCCAGTGAGCGGCAGTTGTGTGGACGAAAATCCCTGTCAAAGGTCAGAGTAGAATGGGCAGACTGGTTTGAGATGATAGAAAGGCAACAGTAACTCAAATAACCACTCGTTACAAGCAATGTATGCAGAATACCATCTCGCACAACACGTCGAACCTTGAGGCAGATGGGCTACAGCAGCAGAACACCACACCGGGTGCCACTCCTGTCAGTTAAGAACAGGAAACTGAGGCTACAATTCACACAGGCTCACCAAATTTGGGGAATAGAAGATTAGAAAATTGTTGCCTGGTCTGATGAGTCTCGATTTCAGCTGCGATATTCAGATGGTAGGGTCAGAATTTGGCGTAAACAACATGAAAGCATGGATCCATCCTGCCTTGTATCTACAGTTCAGTCTGCTGCTGGTGGTGTAATGGTGTGGGGGATATTTTCTTGGCACACTTTGGGCCACCTAGTACCAACTGAGCATCATTTAAATGCAACGGCCTACCTGAGTATTGCTGCTGACCATGTCCATTCCTTTATGACTAGTGTACCCATCTTCTGATGGCTACTTCCAGCAGGATAATGCACCATGTCACAAAGCTCAAATCTTTTCGAACTGGTTTCTAGAAAATGACAAATGAGTTCACTGTACTCCAATGGCCTCCACAGTCACCAGATATCAATCCAATTGAATACCTTTGCGATGTGGTGGAACGGGAGATGCTATCATGTCAAAATGGACCAAAATGTCTGAGGAATGTTTCCAACACCTTGTTGAATCTATGCCACGAAGAATTAAGGCAGTTCTGAAGGCATAAGGGGGTCCAACCCGGTGCTAGCAAGGTGCACCTAATAAAGTGGCCAGTGAGTTTATATATATATATATATATATATATATATATATATATAATATATATACAGTTGCAAGAAAAAGTATGTGAACCCTTTGGAATTATATGGATTTTTGCACAAATTGGTCATAAAATGTGATCTGATCATCATCTATGGCAACATTTCATTCTTTGTGCGTTATAAGTTTAAGCAGACTGTGATTGTCTATTGTTGTGACTTAGATGATGATCAGATTACATTTTATGACCAATTTGTGCAGAAATCCATATCATTCTAAAGAGTTCACATACTTTTTCTTGCAACTGTATATATATATATATATATATATATATATATCTGTATACATACCTATATATAATCATATAGTTATAGATATATATTGCACAACAATAAAAATCACATATACTGTATGTAGAAATACTTATTTATGAATAAATAGAAAATATTCTGTTATGTGAAAAGCATTGGAATGTGAAATATTCAGATTTTTATGTCGGGTTAGCACACATGAGAACATGCGATCAGGTTTGCACGAGAGTGGGGTAGTTTTTTCCACTTTATTAACTTCTATGGTGGAAAACATGAACAAGCATGCATGATATTCTAAATTCGGCTTTTTGCTCTTGTCATGTTAGCGCATGAGCGAAAACAGTTTACTTTCAACTCATACTACAAGTGCAACCTGACGCACGTGAAAAGATTACTTAAGCGTTAATTAGCGCTCCACTTGTAATCTGGACCTAAATGTACACATATTATCAGTTAGAAGTCAGATTAAATGTAGTTGGTACATGGAACAAGAGAAAAATTGTCTGTCACCTTTTAAGTAAGGAACCAAATGTCAAAATAAGTATCCAGTTTAACCTAATAATTAGACATTGAAACAATTGTGTGATATGTCTTCATATTGTCCTACTGCGTATGTGTACAATACTATATATATAATTAATTTGAAACACTATTTAATATATGTTCGTATGTGAAAGTATATATGAAAAATCCATGTGTTGCGTTACCAGTGTATTTATCTTGAGTAATATATTTATCTTGAGTAATATTATCTTACAATCCCCTCTATTTATGTATACAGGTGTTTTTTCTATGAGGGTAATATGTGTTTTGAATATTTTGAGACAATCTCAGTTTTTAGTTTGGGAGACAAAACAGTGAGAGTTGCAGGGGAAATGTTCTGAGATTACTACAGACCTGGTGGATACATTTCAGCTACTCCGATGGAATGCCTCTGTTCAGCCCACTAGCTTAGGGGGGAAACTCATTTTACAATAAGGAACATAATACCCTTTGAATTTTGAACTTATAAATACAAATTTCATTTATTTCAATTTTTTTTATTTTTTTGTGAGCCCTATTGTAGTGCATGCATCAAATGTAAATATTTAAAAGCAATGAACACCTATTTGTGACAGGCTGTCCTCAAGGTAGAAAAACAACAAAACCTTTAGACAATTACGACAGAGACTTCATAGTACTGGGAAAAATTTTTTTAGAGAATTTCACACGCCCAGAGAGCTTTAGATCACCGGGCCCTTTATGTTTTTTTGACACTAAAGGGTAATTTTGATAAAATCAACATACTAAATGTTGCTAAAAGTCATCAGATAAAAGGTGACTCACTGGCTATCTCTTTATTAGTTTTGACTACAGTATATGTGACTGTCAGGAAGGGGTTGATCATTGCCAACTGTAAGAAAATTATGTGGGCAATAGTGAGAGTGTAGAGGATTTGTTGAGCTTTTGGGAACACCTGTATACACAACGGGGAGCAGTTTTGTTAAAAATCTGAATTTCATAGCTTAAAGTGATGGTAAATTTTAGCGTCTCAAAAATGCTAGGATTTACCAGCACTAAAAATAAATGGGACCTTCAATGATGACTTTTTAAAAAAGGTATGTTAACATATCTTTTCTTTGCTGCAGCTTAGTTGCTAAACTAATTGGCTCCGCCCGCCCATGGCAAAGTCCTTTTTTTTATGTGATTAAGTTTCCACCCCTTAGCCAATAGCAATGCTAGCATACAGCACAGTGCAGTACAGCTAGTATGGCTATTGGCTTAAAGGTGGAACATCACCTCACTAAAAAAAATAGAACTTTGCCATTGGTTGCCAGAGCTGTTTAGTTTAGCAGGGAGGCTGTGGCAAAGAAAAGGTACGTTTAACATATCTTTTTAAAAAGTCATCACTTAAAGGGATAGTAAAGTCAAAAATAAACTTGCATGATTCAGATAGAGTATGTAATTTTAAGACACTTTTAAATTCACTTCTATTTTCAAATGTGCTTCATTCTCTTAGTATCCCTTGTTAAAAATGAATATGCACATATCATACACCAGTTGGAGCTGCTGCTAATTGATGCCTGCACACATTTGTCTCTTGTGATTGGCTAACTAGATGTGTTCAGCTAGCTGCCGGTAGTGCAATGCTGTTCCTTCAGTAATGGATAACAAGAGAATGAAGCAAATTTTATAATAGAAGTAAATTGGAAAGTTGTTTGGAAATTGTATGTTCTATCTGAATCATAAAAGAAAATTTTGGGGTTTACTATCCCTTTAAGGTCCCATTTTTTTTAAGTGCTGGTAAATTCTAGCATTTTTTAAATTCAAGGATTTACCATAACTTTAAGGAGATGCCCTGCAATAATTTTGGTGAAGGTTACTTTAAATGTCATGGCTATCAAAAAGGACTAATGAACATCGCTCAAATAAAAATAGGGATAATATGGCTAATATCCTCTTGGAGGAGCATTGACAAAGCAGAAACCCAATAAAGCAAAATTTTTAACTATTGTTAACTTGCTTTCATTTCATTGTAGTTAAAACTTAAAATCTCACCTTAATAACGTCTGGGAGAAATATTTCAAAGTGTTTGCTATGTCAGTTCCAGATGGCACCGGATAAATGTTATGAAGAACGCGGTTGTGATATTCTTGTAGATATCGAATCTTGGAAGCAACTGCATAAAACAAAATGATACAGGAAAAGCAATGTTGTATTTATACAATGGAAGTAGTCACTACTACCAGTACTAACCCTTCTCCTTCAGTTTTATCACTATTATATTACATTACTACATTTTATAAATGCTATATATATATATATATATATATATATATGAGGCAGGTCGCACTCACACTAACTGTATTCAAATGCCAGGGTGCTAAGAAGCAGGTAGATAGTAGATGTGGAACAAAGCACTCAATGGTCTAGAAATATATTTAAACTTGAATTTTATTTGCAGTGACGTTTCGGGGTGTTCACCCCTTCATGAAGGGGTGAACACCCCGAAACGTCACTGCAAATAAAATTCAAATTTAAATATATTTCAAGACCAGTGAGTGCTTTGTTCCACATCTACTATATATATATATGGCAAGGTTGTCTTAAGAATAAATATGTCAAGGATAATATATACTCAGATGCTTAACAGTAGGTAGGAAAATGGCAGGAGAGGTTTTCCATTTATTTCTATTTCTAGCATATACTATTCTATCCTTCTACAAGGCTTTGGTAAATACAAAGAGTTTTTTTTTCATTTAGCTTTTGATAACTTAGTTCTAAATTAACTATAGAGTGCCAAAATATTATCATAATATGCATTGAAATAGTTATTTGCCAAACATACACCTAGATTACGAGTTTTGCGCTAAACAGGGTGCGAAACTAACGCCAAAAAAGTTGTGTTAATTCACTCTCCATAGCGCTGCCATTATGAGTTACTGAAAAGCCTTCCTGTGCGTGCGATATGGTGGCGTTAAGCTCTATACCACACAAAAGCCAAGGGCTGATTTGACGTGCTCGTGCACGCTTTCCCCCATAAACATCTATGGGTAGAGTGTGTTAGAAAAAAACAAACACCTGAAGTGCGGAATGAAAAATCTCTGTAACACAACCCCATTGATGTCTATGGGGAAAAAAAAGTCTAAATACCCCTAACCACCGCCCCCGACATCGCCGACACCTAAATAAAGTTATTAACCCCTAATCCACCGCTCCCGACATCGCTGACACTAATAAAAGCTATTAACCCCTAATCCGCCACTCCCCGACATCGCCGCCACTAAATAAAATGATTAACCCCTAAACCTCCGGCCTCCCATATCGCTGCTACTAAATAAACCTATTAACCCCTAAACCTCCGGCCCCCCACATCGCCGCCACTAAATAAACCTATTAACCCCTAAACCGCCAGTCCCTCACATCGCAAAACACTAAATTAAACTATTAACCCCTAAACCTAACACCCCCCTTTACTTTAAATTAAAATTACAATATAACTATCTTTAAATTAAACTATAAAGTAACCTAACATAACTATTCTAATAAAATAAAAAAATACTACCAATTAAAAAAATCTAAATTACAAATTTAAAAAAACCTAACACTATGAAAAAAAATAAAAAATGTAAAATTACAAAAAATAAACACTAAATTACAAAAAATAAAAAACACTAAGCTTACAAAAAATAAACGAAATTATCAAAAATGAAAACAATTACACCTAATCTAATAGCCCTATAAAAATAAAAAAGCCCCCCAAAAAATAAAAACACCCCTAACCTACAAGAAACTACCAATATCCCTTAAAAGGGCCTTTTGTAGGGCATTGCCCTAAGTTAAACAGCTCTTTTACCTGTAAAAAAATACAAAGTCCCCCAACAGTAAAACCCACCACCCAACCAACCCACCAAAATAAAAAAATCTAACTCTAAAAAAACCTAAGCTATCAATTGACCCTAAACGGGCATTTGTACGGGCATTGCCCTTAAAAGGGCATTCAGCTCTTTTTCACTGCCCTTAAAAGGGCATTCAGCTCTTTTACAATTGCCCAAAGCCCTAATCTAAAAAAAACCCACCCAAAAAAATGGGAAAAAAAACTAACACTAACCCCATAAAATCTACTCACTGTTCCTGAAGTCTGGACATCCATCTTCATCCAGGCAGCGAGAAGTCTTCATTCAGGCGGCGACACCTTTATCCATCTTGGGGACGTCTTCTATCTTCATCCCGGCTGCGCGGAGCGGAGCTATCCTGGAAGCAGTAGCTCTCATCCTATTGGCTGTTTTGAACAGCCAATAGGATTTCAGAAGCTCTCATCCTATTGGCTGTTTTGAACAGCCAATATGATTTCAGAAGATCTCATCCTATTGGCTGATTTGAATTTGAAGAATAAAATTAGCCAATATGAATGCAAGTTACGCCATTTTGAAACGGCTACCTTGCATTCAACTTCAGTATACGGCAGTAACCGTATCAAGAGGACGCACCGTGCAGGATGGGATCGGCTTCCAGGATAGCTCCGGGCCGCCAGGATGAAAATAGAAGACGTCCCTAAGATGGATGAAGGTGTCGCCGTCTGGATGAAGACTTCTCGCCACCTGGATGAAGATGCAAGTCCGGACTTCAGGAACCGTGAGTAGATTTTATGGGGTTAGTGTTAGGTCTTTTTTTTTTCATTTTTTTGGGTTGTTTTAGTTTAGGGCTTTGGGCAATTGTAAAAGAGCTGAATGCCCTTTTAAGGGCAGTGAAAAAGAGCTGAATGCCCTTTGTAAGGGCAATGCCCGTACAAATGCCCCTTTAAGGGCAATGGGTAACAGTTTTTTTTAGAGTTAGGTGTTTTATTTTGGGGGGTTGGTTGGGTGGTGGGTTTTACTGTTGGGGGACTTTGTATTTTTTTACAGGTAAAAGAGCTGTTTAACTTAGGGCAATGTCCTACAAAAAGACCTTTTAAGGAATATTGTTAGTTTATTGTAGGCATGGGGTGTTTTTATTTTGGGGGGGTTATTTTTATAGGGTTATTAGATTAGGTGTAACTGTTGTTATTTGTGATAATTTCGTATATTATTTTTTGTAATCTTAGTGTTTTTTATTTTTTGTAATTTAGTGTTTATTATTTTTTGTAATTTCAGATTTTTTTAATTTTTTCATAGTGTTAGGTTTTTTTAAATTTGGAATTTAGATTTTTAAATTGGTAGTTTTTTTAAAATTAAAATAGTTATAATAGGTTAATTTATAGTTTAAACTTAGTTTTATTTTTATTTCCCAGGTTAGTTTTTATTTATTTAATTATAGTTATATTGTAATTATAATTTAAAGTTAGGGGGGTGTTAGGTTTAGGGGTTAATAGTTTAATTTAGTGTTTTGTGATGTGGGGGTCCGGCGGTTTAAGGGTTAATAGGTTTATTTAGTGGCGGTGATGTGGTAGGCCGGAGTTTTAGGGGTTAATATGTTTATTTAGTGGCGGCGATGTGGGAGGCCGGAGGTTTAGGAGTTAATAACTTTATTATAGAGGCGGCAATGTCGGGGAGCGGCGGTTTAGGGGTTAATATATTCAAATAGTGTTGCCGATGTGGGTGGGCGGCAGATTAAAGGTTAATAGGTTTATTTAATAGTTGCGATGTGGGTGGGCAGCAGATTAGGGGTTAATAGGTTTCATATAGTGTTTGCGATGCGGGAGGGTGGCGGTTTAAGGGTTAATAGGTAGTTTATGGGTGTTAGTGTACTTTGTAACAGTTTAGTTATGAGTTTTGTGAAACATTTTTGTTTCGCAAAATCCATAACTACTGCTCTCAGATGGCGGTATGGATCGTGTCGGTATAGGCTGTAACGCAAACATTTTAACCAGACCGCACAACCTGTAATACCGGCGCTATGAAAATCCCACACAAAAACATCATTTTTTGCGTTACAGGCTAAAATGCTTGCGGTATAGCTATAATGACACAACTCGTAATATGCGTTCCTGGCCATTCCAGCATAATGGCCATTTCTTCAGCGTTAAAGCCGTACCGCACCGTAACGCAAAATTTGTAATCTAGGTGATATTTTGGTAATAACAATCCTTTTAGAAAAATAAAGTCATGTCTTGATATGTGGACACCTGGCAACTAGTCTTTAACTACAGTATCCATATTCCAGATTCCTTATTACAGCCTTTTTTTTTCTTTTTTTTAGTACCAGGTTCCTGAATTCACATCCCTCTGAACCTGACTTTCATATGTGTTAATTTATTTATTAATTTCTTAGTTATATACGGCCTCAATATCTCTTTCCTTCTTTCTCCTTGATCTTTTTTCATTTGTCAGTATATTTATTTGCATTTCTAGATAATTGCAAACAAATATGATTGTACTTGATATTGTTTTATTTTTGCATTTATATGGTACAATTTTTAAAAGCAATAGAATTTTTAATAAAAACATGTATAACAGTCAATATAATGCCCATGATCCTAAAAATGCATGCACATATTTTTCATGCACTAAAACACGCGGGTGGCAAAATTTTGTAAACATCACAAAAAACTTTTGAAAATTTTATATTCCCTTGATTTTACTAATGGATCCTGGATTTTTTTGATGTGAGCCTGCAGATTTGTTTGGTTTTCAATAGGCATTATAGTGCTCAAAACACATACACGCTCCTGAGCCAGCATCAGTATGAAAAAGAAAGAGGTTCATTTGATATCAAGTTTTTAGTGTTTTTTTTAAATTGTATGTTCTATTTTAATTACTAAAGTTTAATTTCTTACCTGTTCATTTAAAGATGGATCAGGCATTCAATGTTAAACATATTATTTTAAATATTTTGATTATTATTGATTAACTATGAAATATGGCAGTTTATCTTAGATTGGGAGACACCATAAATCAAGAAAATAAAAAGTAAATGCATTCAGCAGATTTTCTGTTATTGAGAATTGTAAGACTGACAGGCTTCCTATATGGCCATATCGGGATTTTTAGACAGTACTACAGCCACAACTGCTGCAGTATTCATTCTAAAATGTGGTAGTGAGATAAATCTAATGGGATAGATTTGCTGGTATTAAATGGTAATATCTCTTCAGTAGATCTGGATAAATAAATTCTCAGTGTTATGTTATAACAATGTTCACTCTTTTGTGGTGGAATATAAGCAGCAAAGCTCCTAATGCTAAAATAAGAAGAAAAGTAATAATGATCTGGGGTAGATCTGTTAAGATAAAGTTCATTGTATAATGATTTTCAAAAATGGATGTGGAATAGCAAATTGAGTTTGAGACACCATGTATCTAATCCTGGCCCTGATTCCTTAGAAGAAGTAATAATGATCTGGGGTAGATCTGTTAAGATAAAGTTCATTGTATAATGATTTTCAAAAATGGATATGGAATAGCAAATTGAGTTTGAGACACCATGTATCTAATCCTGGCCCTGATTCCTTAGAATTTATTTGTGAACCTAACATTTTCACAACTTAACAACTTAAAAAGTTGCACATCTGCAAGTTGTGGTTGAGTCATCATTTCACTCATCTTGTAACTGTTCACCTTGACAAGCTACCCTGTGAATGATGCCAAAATCACAAAAGGGTCTTTTAAATTACATGGATTAAACAAACTAAACCTAAAAAAATACCCCTAGCAAAAAACAGTCCACTCTAATACAAGTAAAAAAGAAAACCTGAAAAAAGTAAAAGAACAAAAATTGAGACAACTTTGTCAGTTTTGCAATAGTGAGTCAACAGTGAATCAAAATACCTCACAAGGGCAATAGAGTGTTAGGAATTGCAAATTATTGGTTAGTGTAGGTGGAAAACTCATAACCGTACCCCCTAAATGTCTGTGATCAGCCCCTTGTTCATGTCTATCAAACTGACAGTAGTGTATGTGTGTATTGACTATCATATAGCAGCAGCGTTTGCAATTATATGTTTAACAATATTATAAATTGTTCCAAGCATTGTTTCTCTCTAATCCTCAACAAGGTATAACTTTATTTAAAAAACACTTTCTTACAAACACTGCTGCCATATAGTTCTCAGGATGCATGCACTCTCCTGAGGCTTACTAGGTATGCTTTTCAATAAAGGATACCAAGACACGTATGTAAACTTGCTAACAGTAGTAAATTATTTATTAATTATTTATTTAAAACTGAATGTTCTACTTTTTTATTTTTAATTTTAGTACAGATTCATTTTCCTGTCCACTTTGGAATAAAATTAATCTTGAAAAGTTTATTTGCCAAGATGACAACTTCTAGCCAATTTCCTTATTGAGAAATATGAGACATTACAATTTGCTAAATAAATATATTTATGCTCTTTGTAAAGTACAATTCTAAGCAAGGAAATGTAAAGTGCTTTGTTATACAGTCTCCAACTAGGCTAAGTTAATATGCTAGGCAGTCTGTTTTTTTACCAAGCTCTATTACTGACCAATTCTGCCCATTACTTCTGTCTCGTGTTACAAGCCATTTGACCAGATGCAACAGAAACATAGACCCTGAAATGTGTAGGAGTGGGATAATTAAGTAAACAGAATGGATGTGATTGCTGGTGATAGTGCAAAGCCAAAAAAGAAGAAAAAAGGATAGAGGGCAAATAATGAAAATAGAGAGTAAAAAATGAAAATTAAATAAGAAACGTAATTGATAAATGTTTTAAATGATGCTTAGGCCATTTTTAACATTGCACAATTATAAAATCTAGAACCAGACACATGTCTTTATCAGTTAGGAGCAGCTAATAGTGTATAGATAATCAATTTATCAAGATCAGGAAGATTAAAAGATGAGCTTTCCCTCTTGGGATTAGAATCTATGATTTCTTGTTGTGAATAGGATTATGACAGTAGTTGGTTAACAAATTGCTTATTTATTGGTTTCTAAGATGGCTCAGGAAGCTTGTTAGTAGCTAATGGTGCTACAAACTTCGAGTTTAAACACAACTACAGCCAAAATCAGAGGACAGATTCCTTTTCTTTTTATTTATATTTTTCTTTTATTTTTTAAGATTTAGAGCCCGATGATCTAAAGCTCTCCGCTCTGGATAGATTATCTTCGTAGAGTTGTCAGTACTGTGAGGTCTCTCAAACAATTTTAGCTTGAAGGCTGATCATGGTACTTTTAACCATTTTTCTTATTAAACAGAATCCACTAAGCAAACAGGTCAGATGAGAATATTAAAATATGCAGTAATCTATTTTGTTTTTACTTGATGTGCATTTAACCGTTACTGCAGTGATGGTGAAAATCACTGCTTTGTGTTATTGGCATCCAAGCAGATAATCACTAGCCTGTGTTTTAGTGACATAATATAGTGCATGTGGAAATATATAAATATATATATATATATATATATATATATATAATTGTGAGGGGATGATAGACAGACAGACAGAACAAAGGAACATATACTCCCTCACAGTATTTATATAAAAAGCAGCTATATTGTATTATTGTGCATGCAGATAAAGATTATTTTGTTGAACCTATTATAGACCAGTAAACAGTAGTTGTATACTGGAAGACTAGGCCACTATTGATGTTATAATAAATATATATATGTAGATAGATAGATAGATAGATAGATAGATAGATAGATAGATAGATAGATAGATAGAAGATAGATAGATAGATAGATAGATTATTGTGCATGCAAGACTAGGTCACTATTGTTGTTATAATAAATATATATGTAGATAGATAGATAGATAGATAGATAGATAGATAGATGATATACAGATAGATAGATAGATAGATAGATAGATAGATAGACAAATCAAAGTTGAAGGTAGGGGGAGTGGAAAGAGTAGAATAAAGGACATCATTCATATGACCTTTGAGCAACATAAAACAGTAATAATCTTTGCCATTAACTGTCTGGACTAAAAAAAAATAAACAAGATGCAATGGTTACTCACAACATTGTTCTCATTACATAAACCTACACACATTCACAGCAATGCAAACATAAAATATGATTCTGCATACATTATATAAAGGGCTGCATTTTTTATTAGGGTAATACTGATGGAGAATGTCCTGATTATTGTAATTAATTAATATATTTTTTGAAAAAAAATATGTGAAACCCACTCATAAAATCCTGATTATTACAAACTCCTGTACAAAACCTGTTCACGGTTCAGAAAAGTCCAACATGTAAATAAAGCAGCAAGTGTACCGTAAAGGTGTCAGGTTTAAAAACGGTTTACACATTTAAAGAGACATTAATTAATTTCAGGAGTGCTCTGTTTTTAAAATGCAAAGTATTATTGATTTTATTGAACAACACTCTTCAGAAGCCAATATTCCCCTGACACAGGATGACTTTATATAGTAGCAATCAATTCAACCAGTGATTGTGAATAATAGTTCTCTGCTATTGTTATATTGGTTCTATCTTAAATATTAAATGCACTGTACAGCCTGAGCTAACAATAAAAACGAAAAATGGCAAATGGTTTAAAATGATGAGTGATATGCTAACCTTCCCTTTATCTGAAGCATTTTCATTATTACTGATGTTTGGGGATTCTGCACCATTTCCTAAAAATAATTCCTCGATTCTTGATATTGAAAAAAAAAAAAAAAGGTGACATATTTTACAGATTACAGGATTCACAAAGACTTAAAACTAAGACAGATTTGATGATAGTGAGAGAGATGTGTTTGCTCTAGTGTTGGCAGATAGCTGCTTATTAGACATCTGTGTGCCTGCAAATAAGCAGAGGCCAGTATGTGAGTGCTTGTTAGCTAAGAGAGATAAGCTCTCCCCATTAATAATAAGAGATACGTTGTACTCTCAGCCTCTCTGCTGCTTAGCTCTCCTCTACCGGTTTCCCTGAGCTTTAGCTGCAGCACCAGCCCTCTTCTAATTCAGGCCAAACACACTGAATCGCCGCTACCACCGTCCTCCTGTACAGACAGCCCCCTCCCCCTTCACTATTAACCATCGCTTCAATCCTACACCTGTTTCGGCCGCACTAAGCCCAGGTCACCGCTTGATTCATTTCAGCACCGCGGACAGCTCCAGCACTTACATTGCTCCGCTTTGGTGGACATGGCGTCCAGCTGGAGACGTCTCGTACAAGAATCCGTGGTGATGGCTCAGGTGGCTCCCCAGCTTGCGCTGCTTAAATCATTGAGGGGATCACAGGGTGGGGGAGCCGGAGACACCGCTGCAAATCTGGGGGGACAGTCGTTGCAATGGTGGTCATTAGGGAAGCGGGGAGGCCATAAGATACAATATGCACAGCAATGGTTTCTAGGAGAGGGCAATCACTGTAAGAGGAGGGAGGTCCCTATATCCAATCCCAGCCTGTGATATGATCATGTATGTATATATTGGCTGACAGGAAGCAGAATGACATTGAATGAACTCATTACTGAGCCACATAAAACAATAAACATATATTGAAAATATAAGTAAAGAAAAATAAATGCAATCCTTCAGCCCCTCTGTGTCAGCGAAAGGATGAGATTCAGTGTAGGTTATTTATCAATGCTTAAAGGGACATGAAAAACATTTTTTTTTTCTTTCATGATTCAGACAGAGCATGCAATTTTAAATAACTTTCCAATTTATTTCTGTCATCTAATTTGTTTAATTCTCTTGTATGCTTTGTTGAAAAGTATAGCTAGGTAGGATCAGAAGCTGCTGATTGGTTGCTGCACATATATGCCTCTTGTCATTTTGCTTTCAGCAAACTCCCCATAGTGCAGTGATGCTCCTTCAACAAACAATACCAAGAGAATAAAGCAAATTAGATAATAGAAGTAAATTGGAACGTTTTAAATTGTATGCTCTATCTGAATCATTAAAAAAAATTGGGGTTTCATGTCCCTTTAAGAACTAGGTCACAATCCTCTCTAACTCTAAAACGAGCCAATAATTATTATGAATGAATTAAATAATCAATTAAATACGTTGTACAGTAATAAACACATGGATGAATAAATACAAGAATGAATAATATAAATACATAAAAGTTCACATTTTTATACAAACACTCCCTTCTTAAAGGATCACATTATCTGGAAGAATGTTTAACATCACATTTATATAGCTTCAATAAAATAAGTACATATAAAGACATTTCCAATAGTAACTATATGTTTATTATTTCCTTTTATTCCCTACTTAAAGGGACATGAAAGTCACAAACTGTAATGTTTCAGACAGAGCATAAAGTTTTAAGAGACTTTTCAAATCCAAATAGCACTGCATATTCCATATCTGTTACACACCCATATTAGACTCCATACCCACATTAAAACAAATCCAAATGGCACTGCAGCCCAACTGTCAGCAACATATTCATTTTAGACCCCATACCCATATTACATCAAATTCAGAATTGCACTACAGCCCCTCTGTCAGTCATATACCAATATTAGACTCCATACCTAAAATACAACAAACCCAAATGGCACTACAACCCCTCTGTCAGCCACATACCCATATTAGACCCCATACCCACATTACATCAAACCCAAATAGCACTACATATTCTCTATTCATCACACACCCATATTAGACCCCATACCCACATTAGAACAAACCCAAATGGCACAACAGCCCCTCTGTCAGCCACATATTCATATTAGACCCCATACCTATATTACATTAAACCTAAATGGCACTACAGCCCCACTGTCAGCCATATATTCATATTAGACCCATACCCATATTACATCAAATCCAAATGGCACTACAGCCCCTCTGTCAGTCATATACCAAAATTAGACAATAGAAATGGGTGAAGAAGGACGCTTAAATTATCAAAACCAGAGACTTCCGGTGGGCGGGCCTTGTGCTAGCAGGGTGAATAGTGTGCTCTGTGTAGCTCCGTGTCCACGCTCCCTAGGATATGTATTGATAACTGCCCAAGTGGGAAAGCCCTTGACGGGAAGCGTGTCTGGGCTATACTTACCACAGGAGAAGGGGAGCATAAGATCCCTCCCTCACCGAAAGTTAAAGCACGCAGGTTAAGCGTGGAAGTGGACCCTTAAAAGGGAAAAAGGAACCACAATTAATGGTGGAGGACCCTTAACCGCAAGTGAGACGCAAGTAAAGCCACAAGTGAAATCCCAGCTGTCAGGGGGGTAACGGCAGAGGCGTATATCGGGGAGAGGTGTGATCCCCATTCAGTAGAACACAGCTGTGGGAAATAGACAGCCACCACCCAGATTCAAAGAAGATAACTGTGGCGAGAAGGAGGGAGACCATCACCGGCGGAGAAGTGCCGCTGGCTCAACTCTGGGATATTGAAGGAGAGCTGAGTTGTGAAAGCTGAGGGTGAGCTCTGCGTTGCAGGAGCGGGCACGGCAGAACACTACACTGGGGAAAGGTGAAGTCCCTCAGAAGGCAGAATACAGCTCCGGAGGATAAACACAGGCGGCCCAGATCACATAGTACCGCACTTACCTGAGGCTTGCCCCTGCGATGCCTTGCCGCTGTCTGGTGGAGCTTGGAGATGTGGCTGTCAACTTTGGGGGTGCTGGAGTTGCCTGTTGGTGGTACCCGCGCCTCTCTTCCTGTTTGTGAGAGGTGGCTGTCTGGCGCTGACGGAACAGGTCAGGTGACGTGCAGGAAGCAGTCGAGAGAGGTCGGGCGGCGGGAGCTAGCCGAGAGGTGGCGGGCAAGTCGCTCTGTGGAGACTGTGAGCTGAAGCCAGTGGTAACAGGTTGGCGTGGTAAGCCAGGCTGTTTGCAGATTAGCCTTGAATAAAGTGCTTAAGAAGGGGAGAAGAAGGCACTGGAGAAAAAGTTAAGGCAAGAGGGGACTTTTCACGGGACTGGTAAAGGGATGGTAATGAGTACACCATACTAACTGTTGTTGAAACCGCTGCCCCTATTTAAAAAGGAAAAAAAAAACTCTGACTGTGGGCTAAAACTACAAAAAGGATAAGGAAATCTCAGTTGTCTAGTGCCTTTTTGTTTAGAGGTATCTAGTCAAGATGTACTTGGTAACAAATATCTTATAGACTCTGAAAGAATGTTTAAGTTTCCTATTATTTAATAGAGAGTCCACGGCTCATTTTTACATCAGGGAAAAGGGGGAATGGAAAAGGGGGTAGAGGAAGGGGGAAGAAAAAAAAGGGGAGAAAAAAAGAGAAAAGAGTTCGACCAGCAGGAAACCTTAGAGAAAAATTTGTTAAGTTTAATTTCTTTTTTTCTTGGTTCTTTTTTGTCTCTCTCTTTTCTTTTTCCTGTTTTTGGATTATTTTACATTGTATGTATGGATAAATACTTAGGGGTTAATAAGATGGCATCCAAATATAAACAAAGTGAGAGAAGACAGAGAGGCTCCCCTGAGGTATTAAATGAATCAATAGAATCTATCCCCAACAATAAAGATACACATCAGATTGTGCAACAGATAAGCTCACTATTTCTCCCCAAAATGGAGAATTTACAAAAGGGTCTAGTTGATATTTCTGGAGAGATCAAACAGATCTCATCCAGGTTCACGGAATTGGAAGGAAGAGTGTCTGATCTGGAAGACATCTCTTCAAGCCAATCCAATGCAATTGAAAATCTTACGAAGCAGAATCAGGTCCTCCATCAACTCCTGAAAGACCTTGAGAACAGGTCAAGGCGAAATAATATTCGCCTGATTGGGGTTCCTGAAACCATTAAGTCTGTAGATTTGATACATTTTGTTGAAAACATACTTGCAAATCTATTAAAAATATCTGTAAGCACTCTTAAGGGTAGTGTAGAACGGGCCCACAGGATTGTCCCAGAGTATCAGGAAGGGAACACACGTGCACAGCCTAGACAGATCATGGTCACATTTTTACACTTTCAAACAAAAGTTGTCATATTACAAGCGTACAGAAAGTACTCTCCTCTTATATTTGAGAACTCTAAACTACTGATGTTTCAGGATTACTCAATGGAATTATCAAGAAAACGAAAAGAGTTTTCACCATTGTGTACCATCCTGAACAAGAAGGGTATAAAAGCTTTCTTGTTATACCCAGCTAAATTAAAAATCTTAACATCTGAAGGGCCAAAATTTTTCGAGTCTCCTCATGAGGCCAAAGAATTATTAGATCGCAGTTCAAAGATCATCTTTTAGAGATATATGTATCCTAATTTTTTTTTTTTCTTTCATGCTAGGTTAGTAATGTTTTTGATTTTATGGATTTGTTAAACTTAGTGAAAAATGGGGTAACTGGCCCCACTTGGCTATGTTGGATTATTTTTTTTATGTTACGTTGTTTAGCTAACTCTTTCTTGTTTGTAAAAAGGAATGTAATAGAGGAAAGGAAAAATTTAATGATGAAACTATATAGGATGTTTTTTTTTTTGTTTTTCATCTATTTATATAAAAGTTGGTCAAAATTTTATATATCTATGCTTATCAGCCGTATGGTATAAAAAACAGAGAATAATTTGTGCATGTGGCTGTGGTTTATTTTATAAGTATGGGATTTTTGTGTTTTTTTTTTTCTTTTTCTTTCACATTTATCACTTTTCACTTCATGCACTTTTATCTTGCATGCAGGTTGATTATTTATCACCCTGTCATCTTGCTTTGTTGTATAAGGCAAGTATTTTCTCACTCTGTTTTTAACACTTATGGACACCCTTTTTTTTTTCCCTCCGCACAGTGTTTAGTCATCACTTTGCTTCTTCGTATAAGACAAGTACTTCTTCACTTTTCCCCCCACATTTACCACTTTTCACCTTATGTATCTATGTGTTTAGTTATTACCTTGCTTTTTCTTATATAAGACATGTATTTTTTCACTTTATGTATGTCCACAACACTTATGGATATCTTTTTTCACTTAAGATATTTTTTTTTCCACTACTTTTTACTTTATGTACTTTTGTTTTGCATGCAGGTTGTTTATTTATCACTCTGTCATCTTGCTCTGTTGTATAAGGCAAGTTTTTTTCACTCTATGTGTCTCTAACACTTTTGGACACTCTTTGGCACTTAAGATTTCTTTCTTTTTTTTTTTTTTTCTTCCTTTTTCTTTCTTTTTTCTTTTCTCCTCCCTCTCCCCCTCTCTTTGTGTCTCTTTTTTTTATTATTGTCTCTCTCTTAAAAGGTTTATATGGTGCGTTTTTTGTGTAACATCTATGCACCTAACAAAAAAGACGCAGGATTTTGGACGGGTCTTTTTCAGGCCCTAGCGCCATTCCACGGGATGGATATAGTGGTGGGGGGTGACTTTAATCTGGCTCCAAACCCCGCGTGTGATAGATATCGAATTCCTGGGTGTGTACAAAAACCTATTTTCAAAAATAATGGGAAATTTGAAGGGGGAATTTTAAAAAAATTTTAAGGACGTGCTTCAATTAGTAGATATCTGGAGACTCCGTAATCCTGATGGTAAAGATTATACCTGTGCTTCTAGAGCAGTCCCAGTTCTCTCTAGGATCAATCTATTCCTCATATCGAACTCCTTGGTCTCTAAGGTAACCAAGGATAAAATCCATAACGTAATCATTTCAGATCATGCTCCAATTGAAATATCTCTATTGGAAGGCTACCAACGTAGCAATAGGAATACATTGCGGTTTCCATATTATTTATATATGTCTGAAAATTTTAAAAAATTTCTGTCACAGTCATGGAACGATTACTATACAGATAATATAGCTCACCTTGGGAACATAGGAGTATTCTGGGGTGCAGCTAAATCTGTACTAGCAGGCAATATATTAGCCTATGATGCTAATCTGCGTAAAAAGGCAAGGTTGAAACTTCAACAACTTCAGGAAAAAGTTATGGCTGACTATCAATCCTATTGTACAAGGTCCACGGCTAGCACCAAAGAAATATATCATGCGAGTAAGGAAGAATTAGATGCTTATCTTAAACAGCAAGCAGTAAATACTTTATTAAAAAGGGATAGTCAATATTATAGATTCGGAAATAGATCAGGGAAATTTTTGGCATTATTGACCAAAAAACGGGCAACAGGAAAAAATATTGCGGCTATTAGATATAAAAATGCTATATTTAAAACCCCAGAGACTATTGCAACTGCATTTGCAGAGTACTACACGGAGTTATATTCCAAACAATCAAATTCATCAGTATCTTCTCTCCAAGACTTCTGGGCAACTGTAACATTACCCCAAATCACCCAGGAGCAATTAGAAATGTTAAACAGTCCTATTTCAAAGGAAGAAATAGAAAAGACTATTATATCACTAGCAAATAGTAAAGCAGCGGGTCCCGATGGACTCCCTATCGAATTCTATAAATTACTTAAAGATCAGGTTTCGTCGGTACTTTCAAGTTTATACCAAGGACTTTCAATTGAAGATAAATATCCAGAACAAAATTTTACTAGTGCTTTTATTTCTCTAATCCCAAAGGTTTGGAAACATCAGGCATTGCCAGAGTCATATAGACCTATATCGTTACTTAACTCTGATTATAAAATATTTATGAAAGTACTGGCAGAGCGTTTAAAGATGATACTGCCTACCCTTATTCATACTGATCAAACCGGTTTTATGAAGGGCAGGACCTCAGTGACAAATTTAAGGAGAGTATTACATGCAATATCACACTTTTGGCTACGCTCAAGGGAGAAGGGGGATGGGGCTCTGTCGGAGGCCTTCCTGCTGTCCTTGGACGCAGAGAAGGCCTTCGATAGAGTCGAATGGGATTACCTGTTTTCTACACTACAAAGTTATGGAATTATTGGCAATTTTCTAGCATCAATTCGTAATGTTTATCATAATCCTATTGCTTATATCTTGGTTAATGGGGTATTCTCTCCCACAGTATCTCTTCAAAGAGGAACAAGACAAGGATGCCCGCTCTCGCAACTTCTTTTTAACCTGGTCTTGGAACCCCTGGCTATAAAACTGCGTGCTATTTTCCCAGGTATGAACATTAATGGGGAGGCAATTCATCTTGCATTGTATGCGGACGACATGCTGCTATTTGTTGAAAATCCAAATCTGCATATCTCTAAAATTTTACAATTAATATCTGATTTCGGGTCTCACTCGGGCTACAGAATCAATACGGGTAAATCAGAGATACTATGGCTGCATAAATCTAAAAATAATGGTTTTCAGTATCCCTTTAAAGAAATTGCCTCCTCACTTACCTACCTGGGCATTAGAATATCAAGTAATCCTAATCTACTATATGAATTAAATATTATGGAGCAATGTTCGGAAGTAATTTCATTATTAGAACATTGGAAAAATCTCCCCCTCACATTAGCAGGAAAGGTGGCATTGATAAAAATGGTGGTACTTCCTAAAATCTTATATCCCTTACTGATGCTCCCTTGTCTTATAACTAAAAGAGATCTAAATCTTTTAAATCGAGCAATAGCAATGTTCCTTTTGGAAAGGAAAGAAACCTCAAATTGCTCTTAATAAGTTATATACCGGCTATTCAAGGGGAGGTCTTGGACTACCCAACTTTAAACTCTACAACTGGGCTATGCTGGCACGAATAGTATTAGACTGGCAATTAAATACGTATCATTTCTGTGAAAAAGCTTTGGAAAAAGCAACGTTGGGAGAATGGAATCTTTCGGTTTTACCTTTTATTTCTTATAAAGATATACCAAAGCAGATCCAGTCGCACATACTCTACGGGGAGGCTCTTCAAGCCTGGCATTTAATTCATAAATTGATAAAATGTCCTGTGATCTCGCCCAGATTCATTCCGTTCTTAAACAACATTTATTTTCCAGCGGGTATAGACTCAAGAGTGTTTCGATCATGGGAGGCTAAAGGGCTGAGGATGATAGGAGATATGGTGGACCCTTTAAGTAAAAATATCCATTCTTTTCACATATTACAAAGTAGATTTGATATTCCAAATACACAATTCTTTGCTTTTCTACAAGCTCTGCACTATGTCTCAAGTATGATAGAGAAAAACACTCAATTTTGGGACTCTTCGTTTTTTGATCTTCCTAAAAAGACGTTCTTAGCGGGCTCTTTTTCATTATCAGGAATTTATCAAACTATGAATCGTAGGGAAGAGTTGGAAGTTATGGATAAAATAATGGACAAGTGGGAAGTAGATATTGGGGAGGATTCGGGTTCAGCTTGGATTATAGACAGTTTGCAAATGGTGAGGAAAGCAACCCTGTCTATGATTCTCAGAGAATCACAGATAAGAATGTTACATCGTGATTATATAATACCGCGTAGGTTATCAAAATGGATTCCAAGTAGTGCAAATGTATGTATAAAATGTGGCCTGAGGAATGCAAGTTTTATACATAATTTTTTAACCTGCCCAAAGATAAATCCCTTTTGGCAAAAAATCCGATATTGGATTAAACAACGCTTTAAAATCGATCTTGGATTAGGAATTCCACAAATATGTTTCTTACGATGGGATAGAGTGAAAATGGAAAATCAACTGCTCTTAACAATGATCATATTACAAGCCCGCAAATGTATCTTGGACTTATGGACGGTTAAGGCCACCCCCACTATATCACAATTAAAAAATAGACTAATAAAACAGCTATTTATTGAACAACAGGATGTTAAATCGGATGTTACAAACAGATTAGAGGGATTCCTAAAAAAATGGAAACCATATATAGTAACCTTAGAGATTTCAGTACAAAATCAAGTTATAAAAGCTTTTCCTCAGACTGAAGTAATATTAATATCCAGACTGAGGGGAGAGTGGGGATGTTTAGAAGACTCTTAATACTTGGTGGTGGGTGCACATTCATATGAAGGTATGGTGAAGGGCTTCTAGATAATATGATTGTGTTGTTGTTTTTTTTTGTTTGTTTGGTTTTTTCTCTTTCTTTTCTATGAAATAATGTTTGATGGTTGATTTCGAAGTCAGTGTGATATAAAAAACACTGGTCATTATAGAAATATTGTACGTAGCTTTAAGATAAAGCAGTCCTTCGTGTAGGATAATAAGATAAATTGAAATTGAAAGCAATGGGCTAGAATGAGATGTAATGTACTACTCATTAAGATAAAAAGGTCTCAACTGTTGTTAAGATTGTGCTGTTATGTTAGAGGCTAAGTATGTGATGTTTATTTGACATGTAACAAGAAATGTCCCTTTCAGTTTTTGTATGTGAAATATGAATATCATTAATAAACAAAATTTATAAAAAAAAAAAAAAAGAAATGGGTGAAGAGGGCGCTTATCAGCAAACACTAACAGTACAAACTGATCATATTAAGATAAATTCAAATAGACAACATATGATATCACCACATTTTTTTGTAGAGATAAATATAAAAGTGCTTCAGAAAGAAAAAGCAATATCAATCATAAATGTTATATCATGAATTAAAGTTTATAGGGACATCACCCTGTGGTGCAAAAAAGCAGCTAATCGAGTCACAAAAAAGATCAAAAGTCCATATAAATTTGCAATAAGACTCGTTATGAAGATATACCACCTTTAAAAACTGGTTAATATAAATAGATGTAAGCACTGTTCTAAGACACTTTAGTTTCCTTAGTATTATGTTGCAGTTGTGGAAATGATTGCTCGTTTAGCCGATCTTGCAGTACCTGGCTGCACACAATGACAGTACTCCTTAGCTGAAACACATAACTTATAACACTTATAAATCCGATATAACACAAAAATAGATCCGCTTATATTACCTGACCCTGGCTCTCTTCTTTTCTTGCCTTTTGCCAAGGGCTTACATGAAAGGGATGAATAGTTTCCCAAGCCGTCTATCACACTCTGTGAAAACCTGATGAAATTGATAAGATTCCCTTCTTCTCTGTCCAGCGATTCTCTGGCGTAGCGGTTAATTTCAGAGCTGGTCACATGACACAGGCTTGTCCTCCTATTGGTTACAATTGGTCTTATTGGATATCAATGAACTCAAATGTTTGTCGAATATGTCCTTCACAATAAGTGATAAAAGCAATTACATAGGCTCCCCACAGTCCTTTGACGCGTTTGGCTCAATAACTAGGGCTTTATCAAGATGCATAACTGTGTTTGGAGCCTGAATTTTATACCTGTTGGGCCTAAGTGATTGATTGGTTGGTGGTTTTTCAAGTATATAAGGTGGATTATCCTGATATTCATGGCTGTTGTATCTATAAGGTGGTATATTTGAATTACATCACTCCATTTGACATGTGTCAGTACCCGGTATTTACTATATTGGTTGCCAATCAGTCTCACAGATATCGAACCCAAAGTTGTTATACTAAGTTTGACAAAAGAACACCTAGCGCCTGTTGCTTGATTTAATTGACCCCTAGTGGTCAAATTCAAATTCCAAATATCAACTTCACAAATATCACAGCGCCAACTAAAAGGCAGGGTCCTAAAATGAATACAGTATAATAATTTAAAAGGCTAATATGATTTGAATACAATTTAAAATAACTTTTAAAACAAAATCAATTCACATTCAAATTTTTTAAAATGACAATAGCTATTTTTATAACTTGGCTGTTATATCTTTAATAATCGTTGTAGACCTCACTGGTTCAATGTTAATTAAGGTTTCCCTCATGGATCCATGTTAACAGTCTAAAAAATATATAACAATGTTAGCAGTAATGGTTCTTCACAATTTTTTTTCAGATTGGCAAATTTACTATTCACTTAGGTAATTTTTATCTGAATCACCTCTGGTTAGAGAGGTTGCCCTCTGCTATAAATATATGAACTATGTATGAACGTCTATTCGCTGCTATTTTAGGTCAATTGGATGTTTTTAGACAGATTCGTCTTATCCAAGTGGTTATTGGTGAGTTTGGATAAAATGTTATTGCTTAAATCACCATTCAGAATAGACGTTCATACATAGTTAACATTGTTATATATTTTTTAGACTGTTAACATGGATCCATGAGGGAAACCTCATTAGCCTTTTAAATTATACTATATTATACTGTATTCATTTTAGGACCCTGCCTTTTAGTTGGCGCTGTGATATTTGTGAAGTTGTTATACTAAGGTTCTGTTTAGTTCATAGACTGAGGGTAACACCCTGGATCCCGTGATGGAATGTGAATACCATAGGTTATAATGGATATTTTAGGTAGTGTGGAATACAAGGTGTCAAAGGTAAGGTACCTCGTCACTGAGGGAGGTGTTTCTTTTTGTCCACTTTGAGGATCCTTACTACTAGCATCTACTTGTCTCATGCCCTTTTGCTGGAGCGGTGTCAATTTTCTTTCACTTTATGGAATACAAGGTGTATAAGAGAGGTCTTATCAAACTTCAGATAAGCACACTTTGAGACAGAAGGTTCTATTTAAGAGTCATTAGCAAATGAATACATCAGTCACAGCTTGGTGGTGGAAAGAAAATTAGTAGCTTGGACAGATTGATAGTAAGCTGATGGTATTTGCTGTAAGTTAGATGCGTAGTGGTGGATCTTTTTTGTGACTCGATTAGCTGCTATTTTTCACCACAGGGAGATGTCCCTATAAACTTTCATTCATGGTATACTGAGTTTTAATATTGGTTTTTTTTAACATTTATGATTGATATTGATTTTTGTTTCTGAAGTACTTTTATATTTATCTCTACAATAAATGTGTTGATATTACATGTTGTCTATTTGAATACATCTTAATATGATCAGTTTTTACTGTTAGTGTTTGCTGATAAGCACCCTCTTTACCCATTTATTTTGTTTTTTATTAAGGTCAGGAGGCTGCATTCCTTTGACCAATTCCCAGAACCCCAACTCAAACACGTTTCCCAACTTTAACTTATCTAAATCTTATCTAAAAATAAACACACAGACACAGTTGCTATGGCGAAATGTGGAAAGGTCACGATTTATTAAATTAAATGAATTTTGCCACCTTTATGCTTTGTATTGCAAAATACCCCCCCCCCCCTGGCAGGGCAGGTGAAGAAAGGAGAACCCCACGGCACAGCCCGTCCCCTCGATAGACCACCGGATCCCCCCTCAGGGCTGAGTATGCCACAGAATCCTCCCACCCCCCTTTCTGCCCCGCCCACGTGCCGGACCCAAACTTCACCGCTTGTTTTGATTGTACCACTTAACTACAAAAAAAACAGCTGCCATATTTTTATCCTCCAGCCAGCGTAGACCGCCAGGTCACCTGCTGCCCTTCGGTTGCGCTGTGTTCTTCCCCTTATGGAGGAGCACGGACGGTCTTACTATGACTCAACCAATTAGTCAACGTCCTGCCCTTAGCTGTGCTGCTACTGTTCTCTTCCCGTGACCTCTCCGGATTATTGCATTGTGTTCTGCTGTTTCTAGGGTGGGAGGGTGGGAAACAGAGAAAAAAAGGTTAGTGACCACTTCCTGCTGACCCCCTCCTTATATCCCCTTTGCTCTGCCCCTCCCCTGTACTTTCTCCTGACCAATGGCCACTCGTTGGCCCCAGCAACTTTTTCCTCTTATCCTTTCTTAAACAACCCACACTCAGCACACCTAGCCTTCCTATTGTTCTCCCCTAGCAGCCCCTCCCTTAGGACGTTCCCCTCGCATGCGCTCCCTACACAATTCCCATAACCCCAACTCAAACACGTATCCCAACTTTAACTTATCTAAATCTTATCTAAAAATAAACACACGGACACAGTTGCTATGGCGAAATGTGGAAAGGTCACGATTTATTAAATTAAATTAATTTTGCCACCTTTAAGCTTTGTATTGCAAAATTCAGCAATAAATCAAATTTAAACACCAAACAATGCCACTTCATTAACCAAGAATTTTGGGACCCACGCCTAGGGGGGGTGGACCACAAATACCCCCCCTGGCAGGGCAGGTGAAGAAAGGAGAACCCCATGATAGACCACCGGATCACCCCTCAGGGCTGAGTATGCCGCGGGATCCTCACGGACCCAAACTTCACGGCCACCAAAAGAGCTCCTCTTTCGGTCAACACATTTCCACCTTCTGTGACCTTTCCTTACCTTTACCAACTCTTGGCACATCTCTTTAATGTCCACCAGCAGTTGGTCATTTCCTTCATCCGTCAAGTGTACTCCATCTCGTCTGAATAGCTCCTCCTTTTTCGCCGCTATCAGTGGGTGCTCTATCACTCTGCCCCCTATCTCCCTCATTACCTTCCCTGCTATCTGGTTCACCTTTCTACTTGATCTATATCCCGCTTTGCTCGTATTCGAGTTCCTCCAGTATATTCTTGACACTATGTTGGACCATATTACTGGCACCGATGGTCATGCGACCTTTAACCATCTCATTCCTCCTGTCACTTTCTCTTCTAGCTCTCTGAGTGGGTACGCTCCTATGTCATTCCCCCTAGGTGTATAATCAGGGCATCAGGACATCCCCATCTTAGCCTTGCCTGCAGTATTGTTGGCACTAACTCGTCCCACATCATACCTCTTTTGCCTATCCATCTGATGCTAACTTCCTTGTGTGAGAAACCTAAATGCAACCCTTGCGCAGACGCTGCCACCCTAGCCTGCACCCAATAAATGTAGGAATGTCCTACGATCCACACCCTTAATGTTTTGCCTGAAATAAAACAAATTTTTCAACCGTTAGTAACTATTAACCGCCACTTTTATCACGCCTCGTCGCACTCCATCAAAACAACAACAACCGTACCTAAACTCCTCCCGCCTTAATCTTTTTGCATCCTAATGTATGACTTATACACTGCAGATTTCCATCTCCCCAGTTTTTTAATCTGCTCCCCTGAACAACCTATATTTGCAGTGGCGGTTGCTGCCCCTATTCTAAAAGAGTGTGGCGCAAAGTATGAACTCCCCCAACCTAGTTTCTTCACTACCTTCTGCAGTACGCTCTTGAATTGAAAAATTGTTACCTCTGATCCGTCCGCATGATGCAGGAATGTGCGACCCCTGTCCCTCTGTGTTGCTAGATAACATTTTACACAGGCCACTGGGCACAGTGTTCATCCTGACCCTGCCATATTCAGCCATGCCCCTTTTCCCTCTGTGTCTGTCTTGGATCGTCTTACAAATATCAGCACTGCTTCCTCCCCGCATCTCACATCCCCTGTTTCTACCCCCCCCCCTTTTCCTAACTTCCTGTTTTTTGGTAACAGCTCCCCTATCCTCATTGCTCCGTGGAATGCCACTATGAAAGCCGTCCTGAAAATTAACACCTCGTCCTGGCTTGTACAAACCCCTGCCAATGCCCCTACTTTTTTTTTATGGCAATTTTTCTAACCTGTCTTCTGTTATTGGTTCCCTTTTATCTGTTCCCTTCTCCTCATCTCTCCCCCATGCCCTCACAATCTTTTTCACTATGAACTTCTTAGTCCAATCTATTCCCCTGTACAGCTGTGCACAATATGATATCCCCGCTAATACTGATGGCACTCCAGATGGGACTTGAACCCACAATCCCTGGCTTGCCCTTGCAATCTTTTTCACTATAAACTTCTTAGACCAATCTATTCCCCCGTATAGCTGCAAACAATATGATATTGAGGCTAATACTGAACCCAAACGCCCTTTTCTTACTCCATCTCTTTTTAGGATCAACAACCATTTAAAAAAAAATTCTTCCTCCCCCACTTTTGTCCCCTTCTTAAACTCGCACCACCGTCCCCAATATTTCCTGTAAACTGCCCAGGAACTTGGTGCCAAAGATTTCTCCACCAGCTTTTTGATTCCTTCTATCCGTTGCCAATCTGCCAAAGGATAGGGCAACATTCACCTTTCTGTCGGGCATTGGGGGCTAACGCCCTAAACCTTTCCCATTTAAAATGGGATAGCGCATCAGCAACCACATTTCTATAACCCGGAATATGCTTAGCCTTGATACAGATGTTAAATCTTAAACAATTCAGTACGAAATATCTCAAGTACCTAACCACAGGCAGCGATGACGCTGATAATTGGTTGCTCACATCCACAACACCCTTGTTATCTGACCAGCAGATTATTCTTCTATTTGATAATATCTTTTCCCATAATTCAATGTCCACCACTATGGGGAATAGCCCCAGTAGTATTAAGTTCTGAACCCACTCCGTCTCCTTCCACCTCTCCAGCCACTCTCCTGCACACCAACTCCCCTGGAAATATGTCCCAAAGGCTAAACTGCCCACTGCGTTAGTATACAGTTCCAGCTCTACCACTGAGGACACCTCCTGCCATATCCTAACCCCGTTGAATTCTTGCAAGAAATTGTCCCATACTTTCAAATCCTCACTTATCTCCCCTGACACCCTAATCATGTGTTCTGGTCTTTTTGCGCCCTTCGTGCTTAGCTACAAATGCCTTTTAAAAATCCTCCCTACTGGTATGACTTTACATGCAAAGTTCAGTAGAAAGAAAAAAGGTTAGTGATCCTTGCTTTCTGTCTCACCTGCCCTTTATGCCTTCCCCCAGCCCCCCTCCCGAGTGATATTTTTCTCCTCCCTACAATTTCCCTTATCAGATCTCTGGCCCCTTCTTTCCCCTTTCTCCTGGCCCCTTTTTCCCCTTCTCCATTGTTAACTCACATTGGCCCTTCATGGAGTCTATGACTATACCTAAAAAGGCTAGCCTGGTACAAGGCCCCTCTGTCTTCTCCTTAGCTACCGGTACCCCTAAGAATTCCAACATTCCCAACAAATTCACCTTTAACTTTTCACAATTGTTAGATCCAGCTAATCCCATCAACAAAAAATCATCTAAATAGTGAACAACATTGTCCATACCAGACTTTTAACGCTTAACTAATGCAAAGAAGAGCTACATTTTTCCAACATTGAACACACGAAATTGAACACCCCATGGGTAAACTTTTATCAACATAATAGTTACCATTGAACTTGCAACCCATTAATTTAATACTCTCTGGATTAAGGGTCAATAACTGAAATTCTGATACTATGTCAATTTTTTATAACAAAGCTCCCTTACTCAAGGCACGCACCATATGCACTGCCCTGTCAAAAGACTGGTATTCAACCGATGAATCATTTTTAGCTATTGCATCATTTACTGACCCTCCCCTAGGGTACGATAGGTGTTGGATCATCCTGTACTTGCCCGGCAACTTCTTTGGGACTACGCCTAAGGGAGACACTACTAAATCCTCAATCAGTTTTTCTTTAAATGGGCCTGCCATCCTCCCTAATTTTACCTCCTTGTCCAATTTCTCTTGCAGCACCTCTGGGAACTCTATGGCTGACTTTAAATTTCTCGCTTTACCTGCACCTTTCACCTCAAATTGAACTGGTACCACAAAAACCCTCAGACAACCCATGCTCTAGAAATTTTCTATCCTCTATCTTCTCATATGCCTGTAATTCCTGTAACAACCTATTAATTTTCAGCTGTGTTTTGGCCAACCCCCAATCCAACTCCACTGCTGGTATTATCCTGCCCTCGAAAGGAATACCTGGGCCCATTCCCATTGCCCCTTTTACAATCCACGCCAGGGTGACTTCCATTACAATATCTACACACATGCCTATATTTACAGGAATTCCCTCTAACACACCTCTTATCGTAAAGACAAAATTATTTTTCTGCCCTAGCATGGTGTTCATCATCTTATATCCCCTATGCAACCCCTCCTCCTAGTGACATCACGCATATTAATTAATCAATCCAGGAGAAGCATGACCAGCTGAAACTGTAAACCTTGCTTACTCCTCCACTCCTTATCTGGTTAGCTAGCTACTAAACAATGCCCAAGCTTAAAACAACAAACTACTCCTTACTTCCCTCCGCTAACAAAGTAAATTTCTTAAGATGTTCTCTTGGTATTCTGTCGGTACACTGTACTAAGGAATTTAAACTTTAGTTTTCCATTCCCTGTACTCCCATTAATTTATAACGTTCCCTTCTCCCGACTTATTTTCTTTATTTAATAATAATAAAGACTGACACAAAAGTTTGGCATTCTCCCCCCTCCATTAGATATTTTGTTTGTTAGAATATCTCAGCTGTGTATTCAATAAATATCAGTACAGTTTAGGAGTTCCCTCCTAATGAGATTATATATGGATTATAAATATTAATAACAATACAATTTTTATTGGCAATACCTCCAAGTCATATAGTAGAATCTTAGCAGTGCACCCCAGAAAAATGTTATATAATCTCAGTAGCGCACTCCAAAATAACACTATTGAGATATTTAGCAATTAATGACAATAAGATTATTATCAAATATTAATATTTAATCCCAAATTAAAATATTTCCTAATTTCTGAACAGGTTATTTTTTATAAACACAGTGATTATATTTATGCAGTAAATAGAATATTGATTATGACCAGATATATATTAATTGATTATTACCATATTAAAAAATAATATAAAGCAAGGTATAGAAATATTTAGATTAATTTAAATTCAATTAAATCGTCTGTATCCTGGATATGGTCACAATATTATTAGGAATTAACTTTAAATCAAATTGAATTAACTATCAAATATCACAATTTAATGTTACTAGATAGAACAATTTATAATTAGCCAGTAACATTAACCCATTCGGCATATGGCTTATTTAACAACGTTTAGCTAGCAAATACCCAAACCTAACCTAATAGGTATAATATAGATATCTAACCAAAATAGTCTTATATGACTTAAATAATCAACCAGAGCAATTTATACCTTATTAACAATTCAATATATCAACCAGTACAGCCTTGATAAGTCTGATCTAGCCACAATACAATTTCTAAAACATTTACCAGTAACTAAAAATGAACTTATGAGTATAAAATCCCCCAAAAAAAACTTTTCTACAGTGATAAATTTACTAATGCTAGTATAATTATTATATAGGATACACTAATATATTTAATATTAATTTATATACCTAAAAATACACCTTTAAATCACAGCTTCAGCTATGCTATTGCTATAAAGAAACCTATTTATACGTTACCAGCTAGCAATTTAGCAATGATTGAGACTTCAGCATTAAAAAGTTCTTTCTCAATTTCTTATCAATTACCCTGTTCCTTGGAGCCATTTCTGTAACAAAGAAAAACTGCTCTGCTATAAAACAGAGAAAAAAAGGTTAGTGACCACTTCCTGCTGGCCCCCTCCTTATATCCCCTTTGCTCTGCCCCTCCCCTGTCATTTCTCCTGACCAATGGCCACTCGTTGGCCCCAGCAACTTTTTCCTCTTATCCTTTCTTAAACAACCGCCAATCAGCACACCTAGCCTTCCTATTGTTCTCCCCAAGCAGCCCCTCCCTTAGGACGTTCCCCTTGCATGCGCTCCCTACACTATTTTTGTTACTGTAAGCTATTGAGGAGCTTATCTAGGAGAGTGGCATAACACCCCCAGCGCCTACCCTATTTCTCTTTTTTATATAGCAATATTAGACCTCATACCCACAATACAACAAATCCAGACTGACACTACAGCCCCTCTGTCAGTCATATACCAATATTAGACCCCATACCCGCAATACAACAAATCCAAATGGCCATATAGCCCCTCTGTCAGCCACATATTCATATTAGACCCCATACTGAAATTACATTAAGCCTTAATGGCCCTACAACCTCTCTGTTACCCAGATGCCCACATAGACTTTATACTCACATAAAATCAAACTCAAATGGCACTACAGTCCCTTTGTCAGTCACACACCATATTAGACCCCATACTCATATTACATCAAACTTAAAATGGCACTACAATCCCTTTGTCAGTCACACACCATATTAGACCCCATACTCATATTACATCAAACTTAAAATGGCACTACAATCCCTTTGTCAGTCACACACCATATTAGACCCCATACTCATATTACAGCAAACTCAAAATGGCACTACAGTCCCTTTGTCAGTCACACGCCATATTAGACTCCATACTCACATAACATCAAACTCAAAATGGCACTACAGTCAGTTTGTCAGTCACACACCATATTAGACCCCATACTCATATTATATCAAACTCAAAATGACACTACAGTCCCTTTGTCAGTCACACACCATATTAGACCCCATACTCATATTACATCAAACTCAAAATGGCACTACAGTCCCTTTGTCAGTCACACACCATATTAGACCCCATACTCATATTACATCAAACTCAAAATGGCACTACAGTCCCTTTGTCAGTCACACACCATATTAGACCCCATATTCATATGACATCAAACTTAAAATGACACTACAATCCCTTTGTCAGTCACACGCCATATTAGACCCCATACTCATATTACATCAAACTCAAAATGGCACTACAGTCCCTTTGTCAGTCACATGCCATATTAGACTCCATACTCACATAACATCAAACTCAAAATGGCACTACAGTCCGTTTGTCAGTCACACACCATATTAGACCCCATATTCATATGACATCAAACTCAAAATGGCACTACAGTCCCTTTGTCAGTCACACACCATATTAGACCCCATACTCATATTACATCAAACTTAAAATGGCACTACAGTCCCTTTGTCAGTCACACACACCATATTAGACCTCATACTCACATAACATCAAACTCAAAATGGCACTACAGTCCTTTTGTCAGTCACACACCATATTAGACCACATACTCATATTACATCAAATTTAAAATGGCACTACAGTCCCTTTGTCAGTCACACACCATATTAGACCCCATACTCAAATAACATCAAACTCAAAATAGCACTGCAGTACAGTCAATTTGTCAGTCACACACCATTGATTCCTATGGGGAATTCGTGCACGAGCACGTTTAGCCAGCTCACAGCTACAGTAAGCAGCGCTGGTATTGAGGTGAGATGTGGAGCTAAATTTTGCTCTCTGCTAACTTTTTAGAGGCTAACGCCAGGTTGAAAGAAACCCGTAATACCAGCGTATAGGTTTAGGTGAGCGGTGAGATGAAACTAAGCGTTAGCACCGCACCCCTGTTACCGCAAAACTCGTAATCTCTGTGAAGGTGTTTTGTATTGTGCACAAACAAGGTGTTTTTTATTGTGCACAAAGTGCTTTTTTATTGTGCACAAATAATGTGGGGGGTTTTCCATTGTGCACAAGCAAGGTGTTTTTTTAATTGAGCACAAACAAGGTTAGGTAAAACCTACTTAAATTAAAAGTGAAACCTAAAAAAAATAGCATAATTGTGAAGAAATTGAGCCTGGGACTCTATTGCTCAGTGGTGGATACAATATTGTTTTTATGTCTTTTTTGATACTGCTGTTTTTAGCTGTTTGTTATTCAGTCCAGTTGCACTACTTTTTTATACATTTGATGCCAGCATCTGATATTGCTCTTTTTTAATATTGATTATTTGTGTTTTGTAATTTTATATAAATACACAATACTTGTTGTTTACACATTTTATCTTTTATTTATCTTTTACTTAGCTTTTTAGACAGATAGCTCTGTTTTGAGCGCTTAACCCTACACTTCGTTTTAATTTTTTCTTTTTGGGAGATATTAGTGATTCTGAGGGTATATAGCACCACATCTGTCCTTGGAGAGATCTCACACCACATTTCCTTGTACCAATCCAGATAGTGTAATTTCCAAAAAGTGTATGGACTTATGTTAAAATTCAAATGTGAAATGCAAACCAATTTAATTGTCATTCAGAAAATCCACAAAAGCAGTAGCTGATTCCAAAGTACCAAACCATATGAACAAAAGATCATCTGTAAATTATTTGTAAACTGCTATTTGTTTCTTGAAGGGATTAAAATCGTCAAAGATGTCAAAGAGCTCCCACCAATCTAAAAATAGGTTGGCAAAGGAAAGGGTAATCTTGGCCCCCATTTCTGTTCCACATCTTTGAGGTTAAAATAACCCCTCAAAATGAAAAAAATTGTGAGTAAGCAAAAAATGGTCAACTCTCAAGATACATTTACAAAATGACTCAGCATAGTTGTTATAATTGGCAATTAAAAAAAACTAATAGCCTTAAGCGCCTAATTGTGTGGTATGGAAGAATACAATGGAACTGCTAGAGTGAGATGTCCAAGAAATTGAACCCATCACCTTTAACACCTGCTTTGTATCTTGTATGTAACTTGGTAAAGACATCACTAATGGCTGCAGGAAAATATGCGGTCATAAAGACAAACGTTCTGATAATGAATCAATCCCACTGACTATGGGATAGGCGTTGATGTCTATTAGAGTCTTAAGGGACTTTGGGAAGCTGGTGGAATACCAGTACTCTTGGAGAATCCACAAGTAAAAATTTTACAGTATCCATTTTCAAAACGCCAACATCTAACCCATTGTCCGACAAGTCTATAAGTCACTTGGCAAAACATTATAACAAGCTGGATCATTCAATTGGTGTAAAGCCCTCATTAATATAATCATTTCTGTTGAGTACAACCACAAAACCCCCCTTGTCAGAAGCCTTTATTACCAACTGAGTTTTGGATTGTAATTCTATTAAGGCTTGTCATCCATGATAAGTCAAGTTTTGATGCACATTACTATGTTCTGACTTAAGTTTAATTAAATTATTTTCAACTCACTTGAGAAATAGTTCCAAAACTGGCCCCGTACTTTGAATGGGGTAAAAAGTAGATTTTTCCTAAAAAGTGCCCCCTGTTGGAATCCAGGGGTTCAATGGTAACTTCATGTCACAAATGATTCCATATAACTAAATCACATGCTTCCGAAAAATGTAATTCCTGGGTTTTAACAGTGAGTGACATCCTACCAACACTGTCTTCAGAATCTTTAAAACAACCAGATATGTCTAGTTGAAAATGTTTTAACAAAGTAATATTTCTGATCAATCTATTCACATCTATGATGGTTTGAACTAAATTGAAATCCATTGTGCAAAAGTTAAACCCAAGCTGAGTATTTTGATTTGTGTTGATGCCAAAGAAGTATCTGATAGATTAATTACCTGTGGGTTTGTGTTTGGCCTGTGGTCGATTGTATCTGTTATTTTTTATGAATAAGTTAACAATGCACAAAAATGTTATATGAAAAAGGTATTATTCTCCTTGTTTTTGCCAGCTACAAGAACTTAACTTTTAAAAGATGCACTTTAGAAAAAGGCACCTCTTGGACTTGAAGGGGACAAAAGTGTATTTTCAATAGGTCCAAAGTGTTGACAATCTTTTGAGAAAACTGACAGAAAAGTGTTTACTTATTAATTGGAAGGCATTTGTCTCTATGCAAGGCATAGGGTGTATATTCTTGGAACAAATGCATTTGGAATATAGGTGGGGGTGTAATGGATTGAAATTTGAGTACCCCCTGGAAAACCTGATTGATTGTTATGGAGGACATAGACTAGAGAGATGCCCATCCTGGGGGGCAGGTTACAAAAACAATGGGACTAAGTTACACATTTTTTAACTTTACTCAAACATTATAATTGTGTAATTCTTATGTATATGGAAGAACAGCAATAAAATGTGTTAATAACATTGGTTTTGTTTTTGTTTTTTTGTTGTTTGTTTTTTTTGCCCTGTAAAATAAGTTGCTACTTGTAAAAAAGCTAGCAGGAAGAACATGTTTTTGCAATTTACATTAAAGAATTCTTGTTCAATCTATTTTAAATGCAACAAGCAAAAAACATGCTGTTTAATGTCTACCACTCATATGAAGTTCAGACCAGACTAAGTGCTATTGCATTGTCTTGTTATCATGCATTTGTTAATTATGCAAATATGCTGTATTTACTGGTCCTTTAAGTTGGCCTGAACTTTTGTTTTCATTTATTGTGCACTTTAAACTATGACCATTAGAGGGTGGTGTGCTACAAGCTAAGAGGAAGTAATTTATTTATTTTTTACATATTTTTTATTGATGTTTTGAGAAGTAACAACATAAAACATATGTCCAGTTAGAATGACAGCATGCTTACATATAGCGTGGAAAACAATATAGTGAATTAGATGATTATTGCAAGTTCCAAAATGGAATGTTATCTAAGAAGACAAGAGGTCTAAGACAACCCTTTGAAAACTGTAACGTAACAATCAATAACTTGATAACATATATGAAATGGACACAGGTTCTATAACCTTGCTAATGAAAAAGGAATTTTCAGAAACAGACTGACAAAGATAACCTAAGAGCAAACTATAGAAAATATATAGATGAACATGTATAATTAAATAAAGTTCTCCCAATATTCAGCAGGTCACCCTTGGACCTAATTGTTCTTGTATAAATCTCAATGGCCACTTTTGGGCCTTAGAACTGTGTTACATGAAGTATGGATAGCAAAAAGGAAAAATTGAGTAATTGCTTATAAATAATAACTGAATTTAAAGTAGCATATAATATAATGAGCAGTAAGCTAGGTAATTGAAAGAGTAGGGTTAAAGAATTAAACCATTAGATGGAAAATATTTTTCTCAAGCAGGAACTATATGATCCTTTCTCCCAGCTCAAACTAGTACAGGAACTCTAAAATAACAATGAAGTGATACCTCAACATGATAAAGTAAGGAGTATAACATATTAGATCAGCTGCCCAACACCCAAGAGAGCCACAATGACAACTTTTAGACTCATGATGTACTTAAAGGGACATTCTGTTCAAAATGTAAATGCACCTATATGAATTACATATTTGTATAGAAACATATTTGCATTATACATGTATTGGCAAAAATGCTTCTAGTAAAAGTTATCAGTGTTTAACATTTTTCTCTGCACGTGCATGTGAAGCATATCTTAATATTCTAAGTACACCAGCATTTTAAATACTCCAGCTGCTCAAAGCACCAGTAGGGCTTATATCATGTCAGCAATTAACAAATTGAGTAATTATCAAATGGAACAAGCGCCTTAGACTCTCTGAGCAAGTGCTGTGTTTAAAATGCTGGTGCACGGTGCATATTTCAATACACATTTGAAACAGCTTTAGTTTTTCTTAGAAGCATTTTTCCTAATACATGTACATTACAAGAATGTTTCTATTCAAAACTGAAATGCATCCATGTGAGTTCCAATTGTGGCTGGAGTGTCCCTTATAACCCAATAACAAGGAGCCTATATCTAAGGATACTGTTGAACAAATCCACATCTATTATTGGTTGTAAATAAGGAGTGCTGAGCAAACAAGTGTGCCTAGATATACCAGAAATGCGGAGGCCCCCTGGAGGTGGCTCTAAGAACACCTCCAGGGGGCAGCAGCAACTCAGAGGGAACCTTCTACCTCCATATATCCCCAATCGTTGCCATCTGGAGTAATTGCATCAGAAGCCGGCACCAGGGCCTATATTAGATTCATGAGGACAACCGGGAGCAATATATATGGCCTACAGAAAAATGGTCAATAAGTGTGAGATTGTATTATCCATACCCTGTACATAATAGAACCCCAAGCAGGTACACACATTGACTGGAAAGACTGGAGATTGGGCTGAAGTATGAGGTACCCCATAAGACCGCACATTTTACAGGCTGTGCAGCTGTCTTCTACAGATCAGACATATTGTGACATACCTATCTTCACTGTGATAAGAAATGTTATCCTTTTTGACTCAGAGAAAGGAGATAAAAGGAGTGCCAATAGACAGAGATAGAGAATGGGGATAGTGTAAATTCTATATTAAATTTTATGTCATCTGCCTTAATAATAAATTATGCCTTTATTTGCACGTTTAGCTTTAAAGAAGCCTGATAATACAAATATTTTACACAGCCAACTTGCATACACAGATTACTTTAGCTGCTCTAAACTATCTAATCTCACTCTCACTGAGAACTGCTAATCACCTGCTTGTCCATTTTAAACAATTGTCCTACATTATTGGAGATAGGTGCTGAGTCTCTTACTACCAAGCAAAGTTACTAATAACATAGCTCACAAAGCATGCTATAAGAAATTACTTCTAATCATTCCCAGAAACAACAGGGAATATATCTCGCCAACTAGAGCTGAATTTACAGTCTTCCTAAACTCATAGTTAAATACATGGAAATGTGACAAAGGAAGCACAATAAGATGGACAAATCTGCTACTTTAATCAATATCTGAAAGTACCTGAATAATCTGCTGACTTTAGTGCAGATTTTGCACCCATGCGCACACATTCAGTTTAAGCACAGATTCATGACTCTGTATCCGCGGATCAATCTAGTACAACAAAAGATGATCTAAAGTCCCTATCTTCAAAAGAAGACCTCAAAGCATTGATGTCTGAGGTTCACCACTGATTTGATGACCTGAAAAAAGATATTGCACAAATCAACCAAAGAATACAAAAGCTAGAAGATTTGCAGGGAACTATGCAAACACCTACAAGAAGCATCAGAAGCAATACAGACCCATGATGACATTTAATGAATTAATTTTATACTGAATAAGGTAGAAGATTTACACAATAGAAATAGAGAGAATAACCTACGGTTAAGGGAATACCAAAGTCCATATCTTCCAAGGCACTGTCTGGCTGCCTCCAGGACTTGTTTCTCACTATTAAGAGGACCCCTGGAGAAACAGACATCGTAATGGAAAGGGCTCATGGAGCCCTTAGGCCTAAACCCCCAGTGAAGGCACTATCTCAATATGTGATTATAAAGTTTTTGAGTTTCAAAGATAAGGAGGACATTCTTCAGTGTGCCTGCTCGAAACAGAAGTTGACTCAAGCTGGTGTGGAAATACACATTTTTTCTGACCTAAGTCCTGCAACTCTTCAAAAGAGGAAAGACCTTAAGTTCATATCTACAGTTTTGCGAGTTAGTAAAATTCAATATCGTTGGAGATTCCCTGTGAGCAACATCTCTATAAAAGATGGCAAACCAATCACTTTCAGATCTTTAAAAGATCTACCTTTCTTTTAACTGGGAGTGAAGATCACACCACCTACTCACCCCTCAACTGAGAGGCAGCCTATCGACACTGCTGGAACTTTCTCTCTTGATTGATGACATCTCATAACAAACTCAGACCTTGCTACGTTTGGACATTACCCAACTATTCTTCTGTAAGCGATAAGTATAGCTAACTATATACTGTCATTTATGATAATTATATTTTTGTTATATAAAAAAAGAGTAATTTTAATTATACTACTTAAGATCAACCTAAAATTACCAAATGTTAAAGATATGAGCCTATGTTATTATATGTCACCTAGGTTTCAAAGTTCACCCTTTTTGTAATATCTTTTCCACAAAGTTATTTGAAGCCCTTAGATGCTATAAATTCACTTTTTTATGTATATTTCCTTTGAACAATGGGGAGGATACTACCCTCAATATACTACCCTCAAATGTATTTTAGATATAGTCAGCAGGTGAACTCACTAAGTATATAAATCCAACTTGAACAGAGTATTTAATCTATCTTAAAACTTTAACAGATAATTAATTCCCCTGACTCACCTGTGGATAGCATGAGGGTACTCACCGGTGAATAGCATAATACTCAACTGACGTTTAACCTTCTTGCAGTTGTATTCTACCCCCTTATCTATATAATCTTCCACTCTTTTTCTTTCCTCTTTCCATAAATTCCTTCACTTTATTTTTTTTCTCTTCTCACCATGTCTGTCTTTAAAGTAACTACATTCATTAAATCTAATAACTATAAATGTTAAGGGTCTAAACACACCTGAAAAACGTTCAATGGTTATGGGTGATCTCAATAAACTCCAGCCTGATATACTCTTTATTCAAGAGACTCACTACAAAAAGGGTAAAGAACTGATACAGCATAACCCCAAATATTCTGCAGTCTTTCTAGCTTCTGGCCCTACCAAAAAAAAGGGGTTGGTATCTTATTCAAACATTCTCTGCCATTTCAGCTATCACAAGAGATAAAAGATACAGAAGGACGCTTTTGATTCTTATAGGTCTTCTATATGGAAAACCAGTCACCCTTGTCAATGTATACTCCCCTAATACGAGAAAGCATGGGGCCGATTTATCATGGCCTGAATGGGGCCAAATACCCTTGTTTCCGTGCGAGCCTTTAGGCTCGCCAGAAACAGGAGTTAAGAAGCAGCGGTCTTAAGACCGCTGCTCCTTAACTCGTCCAATGCCTTTGAGACTGTGGACTCTATATCCGCCTGATTGAATACGATCGGGTTGATTTGGGGCAGCATTGCACAAGCAGTTCATCAGAATACACTGTCAGCATTCAGCGATACCTGGTGGACATAATACGCTACAGCGTATCATGTCCGCCAGACATTGATAAATCAGCCCCCATGTATCTATGAGATCTCTAACAACAAAATCTTGGAAATCCCAAAAGGCGCTTTCAACATTCCTTAGATCCTCAAATTGACACCTCAAAAGGGACTTCATCCGTACATTAGAGATTGATTAAAAACTGTCATAACAGACTTACTCTGCAGGCAGTTCATGATGTCTGACACATACACCACCCAGTGCGACAGGATTTCACCTTTTTCTCATATCCCCACCAATTGTATTAAAGAATTGACTACATAGTCGCAGACCAAATTAGACTTGCATTAACTAATGAAGTTAATACTCTTCCCATCACATGGTCCGATCATGCTCCTGTGCACTGTAAGCTGAATTGGCCTGATAACCCGGTTTGACCATTTATCTGGAAGTTAGATTACTTTCTTTTAAGTATTGATTAAGATTGATCTGGAAAGATTCCTACAAGAATACTTTTCTCTTAATACCACAGATGACTTCAAACCTAATATAATATGGGAAGCACACAAATGTGTTATTAGAGGGGAGTTAATAAAGCAAAAGGCAAAATTTGCTAAACAAACCAAAGATAAATACTTACACTTACTAGATAAAATAGAAATATTTGAATCTAAACATAAACAAAACCCACACAATGCAGAATCCATCGCTCAATTGACACGCATCAAAAATTATGTTAAATCGCTGCTGATAACCGAGCAACAACGCACTGCTTTACGTCTCCATCTGAGGTACTATGAATTTGACAATAAACCAGGTAGACTCTTAGCTAGAACTCTTAAGAGACAACAATTAAAATCAAATATTCACACAATAAAAGTTAAAAATGGGAAGGTACACGCAGATAGACAAACCATTGCAAACAGGGCCGGACTGTGAAATCAGACCAGCCCTGGAAATTTGTATGGCCCAGCCCTGCCCCCTTCAGCCCAGCCTTGCCCCCTTTAGCCCAGCCCCCTCCAGATCAGCCCTGCCCCCTCCCACCAATTATAAAATTAGTTGATCACTACAATGTCATTATATATATATATATATATATATATATATATATATATATATATATATATATATATATATATATATAAAACACACACATAACACATTTATATATTATACATACACTGCATGCAAGCTTAAACCCTCAGCCTATTTGATCAGTGACAGGCCACTATAGAACAACCTGTATGTACCAATACCATAGGTTAAGACTACATTGCACAATATACAACATATTTAATAAATGATGTACAGTAGGCTCAGCCGCTCACTACCTATTCGGTTTACAGACCCACCAGCATAACACGGTATCCAATTAACTCCTTGGCTGCCAGAGAGGGCTCCTACTTCTTTAGCAGACAACGGATTAAAACATAACCTACCTTACCGCGCCTGTGGATCCCTACTGCACGCCCCGGTAATCACCTGCACATGTCCGGCGGCGGCCTCTCATTCACAAATTCAATCACTTGCTTATCCTGCATGGACCCATCAGGCGGCGGGACAGCGAGGGTTAACACGCAGCAGCAGCTGTTTGCTGGGTGACAGGGCGGATGACGTGACGCCGTCGCAGAGGTGGTTGCATTTTTGGTCCGTGGAGAGGAGAGCTGATCATGTGGGGTGGGAGTGCGCACACGTAACAGGATAGTAGCGTAGCGTGATGTCACCTCAGCAACACTGAGAAGTGGGCGGCACATAGCGGGGAGGTTCTCACTATAATTTTAGGGCAAAGTAACGGCCACTGCACTCCCTCACATTGTGCTGCGGCACTGTTTGCTCCTCTCCACACACTATGTGCAGCTGTCGGCCCACCAGCTGCCGGCCCACCAGGATTTTTCCTGGTATCCCAGCGGCCCAATCCGGCCCTGATTGCAAAGGTGTTCCGAGAATATTACCACTCACTATACAACTTAAAAAAGAACAATCCAAAACAAAGAGGCATATGTGGACATAATATAAATTACCACAATATTAACAACTATTTTAAAACAGTGAAACTGCCTTCACTGCAAAAAGAGGAGTCGAACACTCTTGATGACTTATTTTCACGTGAGAGTCTCTCAAGGCAATTCAATCCCTCCCTACAGGAATAAGCCCTGGACCAGATGGTCTCAGCACTGAATATTTGTTAGGATCCTTTCAGATATTTCGCTATCAAACCAATCCTGGCCGGTAGTCTTGTTTTCCCGGTTTCAAGTGGAGTGATAACGAAAAATCTACTAGGATAGTAGCGATAGGACCCAGGAGGAAGAGGATTATTGTATAGGAGAATAATAAGGAGCTGAATGCCAGGAAGAGACCGGGAAGGTCAAAGCGGAGTCGACAAACCAGGCGTCAAACCAAACAGTCACAGGAAGCAGAATCCAAAAGAGTAGTCAGGGAAATCCAAGGTCAGAACCAATCGGGCAACAAACAAGGTGAAGTCAGCAGGCAAAGTTCGATATCCAAATATATAGCACATAACACACCCAGAGATAAAATCAATACAAGGGCAATGAAATAGAGAAACTGAATTTCAATTAAAGGAAAAAGTGCGCCAAAGGTGACCCGAAGCGTCACAGGTGACGCAATGCATCCCAGGCCGCATTATGTGTCACAGGCGACATGAGACGGAGCAGCTTGGCATCAAAATAGTGTCATGGCAACCTGGAGTCATAAACATATTATAAAGTATTTGCTAATATACTAATACCTCACTATGACTGATCTTTTTAACTACAAACATGTTATCTGCACACATAACTGTGATCGCTAAACCAGGAAAGACTCCAGATAAACACAAAAATTTCAGACCTTGTTAAACACTGACATAAAAATATTTGCCAAAATTCTACATAAACTGAATGTTGCTCACTACTGCTACTAGACCAGAGCGGGAGCGATCTACATTCAGTTTAATGGTGAGACCAAGCACGCTGTGACTAGACAGTGTTGCTGTGATGCGCTGAGGAAAAACCAGACCCACTCAGTAGAGCAAGGAGCTGCGTTCTGGAAAAATAAACTTTTAAATAAAAATCCTCTGCAATACTTTAATGTATAAATCTGCAACTAAGCTAATGTTATATAATTCTGCAGAATTATATAACATTAGGTTGTAAGTTTACTGCCCCTTTAAAACAATTTACTTAACCAAATATAACCAAAATACCCATGCTCCTAGTTTCCACCTACGCAGAAAAGGCATTTGATAGAGTAAATTGGAAATTTCTTAAAGCCATCCTGTCCAACATGAACATTGGCCAACAATGTATTAATAATATTTTCTCCCTCTATACTTCTCTAAACACCCAAGTCAAAGGTAACGGTCCGCTGTCGGACCCTTTCAAAATTCATAATGGCACTTATCAGGGGTGCCCTTTGTCACCACTCTTATTTGCTATCACAATTGATGTACTTGCTACCGGCAGGAAATCTTAAAAAAAATGGAATTGAAACTAAATTTATTGCTCATCCAGGGACCAAATGGTTTATTGTTTCATAGCCTACCTAAGAAAAAAAAAGCAGCAAAGAAATACCTGCTTTACCTGCTTTACCTTGCTTAATAGTGCTAAGTCTTTGATACCCAAATTCTGGAAATCAACTATAGTACCTACACCCGGAGATTCTTACGAGAAGAGAGAATTGAGATTCAAGCGTACATGCTTGAGTTGTGGGGATTACGTCCACAAGCCCATTAAATAATGTTCTTCTGACAGGACAGACATGGTGAATGTAATGTATATGGGACTTATTAGATCTTCTCTTGATTTGTCTCTACCATCTTCTTTACCCCTTAATATTTATCCCCCTTTTATTCTCCTTTATTTTCTTCTCTTCTGGCTTTATATAGCTCTACAGCTTTTGATGTATGAATGCATTTGGGAGGCATTTGATGAACAAACATCTAGAACATTTGTAGTTCATTGTTAATGTTATGTTTTATTTGGAAATATTAAAACATTGAGCAGTTTAAAATGAGTGAGCACGGACTATGGAACCAGACACAAGTTTTCGGATAGAAGATAACACCCCATCTTATCTCTTCTATGAACTTGTGGTATCCTACATCTATAGAAATGTGAAAAGAGATGTATAATTTTATTAGTATTTAGATGTGCTTGCTTGAATCACACTTTGTAATTCACAATTATTTAATAAAGCTCTTGAAAAAATAATATTGGGAAAATGTTAGAAAAAACAACATTTTAGCATATATAAAATGTAATAAATGAAAATGGGCATAAACATTTAGTAAAACAATGTAAACACTTTTTTCAGTACAAATTAGGACAATATTTTATTGCCAAGGAGTTATATGTATATACAGGTAGCCCTCAGTTTACGCCGGGGTTAGGTTCCAGAAGGAATGGTTGTAAGTCGAAACCGTTGTAAATTGAAATCCAGTTTATAATGTAAGTCAATGGGAAGTGAGGGAGATAGGTTCCAGGCCCCTCTCAAAATTGTCATAAGTAACACTTAATATATTATTTTTAAAGCTTTGAAATGAAGACTTTAAATGCTAAACAGCATTATAAACCTAATAAAATAATCACACAACACAGAATATATAATTAAGCTAAGTTAAATGAACAAAAACATTTGCTAAACAGCATTATAAACCTAATAAAATAATCACACAACACAGACTTCACTTGCATTTTTCTGCAAACAGTTCTTTCTATGCATTCTAATCTGGACTGATTTATAGATAGGAAGATCTTGTTCCTTTGAAATCTGCTCGATAGCTCAGGTCTGGTTAAACTGAATAATTTCAGCTTGCTTGACTTTGCTGCAACACAAGCGGACAGCTCCACCTACTGGCTATTTTAATATATGCACTGCTTCTCAATGCTTTTCAATAGCAGTAACATGACTGGAAAAAAAGGTTGTTATTCTGAAACGGTGTAAATGGAACCGTTGTAAAACGAGGGCCACCTGTATACAGTACATACATATTTACACACATAGAGATATGTAATAGTAGTTTATATATGATTATAATCATAAAGTTAATCAAAATAAATCAAACTGTGACATAAAAAGGGAAAGGGGAAAAAAATATGTATTTATATGTGTATATATGTATTTACAGACATATCTACACATATCAACACATAAATACATATATAGACAAGTGCATTGGAGTCCTTTGCAGTTAAGTAGACGAAAACATGAAAAATCATATTTATGCAATATTAATTTTTAATAAAGTTTTATACTATGTAATAAAGCACATGTATTTACTGATAAACCCATCCACTCTCAATATTGCTGCCTGTCATGGCAGCCGCCCGAACACGCCCCTAGAGGAAGGGATTTTTAAATTTAAAGGCACTGGTATTTGGTATCAGTCCCTATAGCACACAAAATCAACACTGCATTTTTTTAAAATTGCTAATTTTTATTAAAACCTCCTGAAATCTTTCTTTTGTTCTAAACTCCAGTTGCTTACTAATATTTTGTGCTTGAGTTAGTATAGTATATCCAAAGGAGTAGAACAGCTATGGAACAAAATGTGCCGAAAGAAGTTAACACAACTTATCTAGGACCAGATCTCTGTTTAAAGGGACATTGTACTGTAAATGTGACTCCCTTTTAATGTTTTCCTAAGTATCCATTTTTATCTGTTGAAGTTTACTAAACTGATAACAAATAGCTCATTTACCTTTATTTTGACATTTGAAATAGCTATCTAATGGAGCCTCTGGTCTAACAATTAGCCTATGCCAGACCTGATCTTCCGACCACTGTAAGTAGAACTGCACTGAACTGTAGATCCTACTGTCAAGAGCTTAAGGCAGTAAGTTGGTCCAAGCTACCGTCTTTACACTTCTAGAGGTCATCTGGATCCCGGGTCCTAAAGCTTTCATCCATTTTTTCTTCAGCTGCCACTCTTCAATACAAAGACCATCAGATATTGCTCCAATTGCTCCAATTATCAAAAACCACTTAGACATTCGGCTGCTAGCCCAGCTGCCTTTCCTTTCTGCTGCAGAATATTAACCTTTCGGGGCTACACACTTGCAAATATCCTCATCACAGGGTCCTTCTCTTAGATCAAAAGCAGGTCCCATCTGAGCTTTCGATCAGTGATGAAACATCTTGGTATGTAGGCTCCACTGGCACTTCCTACGTTGCAGAAGTAGTTAACACTGCATCTGTAGTTTAAGGTAAGTCAGCCATATTAGTCTTCTGCAGAGGTACTGGGAGCACATCGCTATTTCTGCTGTTGCATGGGGTTCAAGCTTCTATCAAAACCTCTGTCCAAAAGCAAACTGAGATTCCTCAAAGGACCACTCAATGCAGTAGAATTGCATAAATAACAAATGCGTTATAAAAAGACAATGCAATAGCACTTACTCTGAATTTCAAATAAGCAGTAGATTTTTTTTTCTGAGAATTTAATTTTTTCTCCCATTATCCGACTGCCTGCATCATGTGACAGACATCAGCCAATCACAGACTAGTAAACGTATACCTTGTGAACTTGTGCACATGCTCAGTAGGATCTTGTGCCCCAGAAAGTGTGAATATAAAAAGACTATAAAATTGGAAAGTGTCTTAAAACTGCATGCTCTTTCTGAATCATAAAAGTTTATTTTGACTTGTGTGTCACTTTAAATGTTCCGCCAATAGAATTTGTAGAGCACTTCAAAGACCTTGCATGTTCAGCTCCACTCTACTCTCGTATGTTACCAGAAGTTACTATAGTTCAGATTAGCAGGTCTAAGCAGAGTGTTGTATCCAGTTCACGGGGGGTATTACAACCTATCATGGCCACTTCCTGGGCACCCCCCCCCCAATAAATGTTTTTTGTTTATATTATACTACCACCAGGTCTGCCTTTACTGACACAGTCTTATGTAGAATGTTCAGCCAAAGCTCAGTAGCTCAAGAAGTTTTTCATGAACATCCATTTCAGTAGGGGAGACACTTTAGACTGCTGTTTTGTGGTTGTTTTTTACATTCATCAATATTTTTTTATTATTATTCATAATAAAGGGACATAAAATCCAAAATAAATAATAATAATAATAATAATGATTGAATTTCTTTTCATTATTTTAAACAACTTTCCAAATTCACTTGGTATCCTTTGATGAAGGAGCAACAATACACTTTTGCGAGTTAGTTGAACACATAAGGTAACCCAATGACAAGATAAATATATGAGCAGCCACCAATCACCAATCAGCAACAAGCTCCCATTAGTAAATGTAATAGTATTGCTACTGTGTCTACATCTGTTTGCTTTTCAACAAAGGATACCAAGAATGAAGCAAATTTGATATTAGAAGTAAATTTGAAAGTTGTTTAAAATTGCATGCTCTGTCTGAATAATGAAAGTTTAATTTTGATGATACTGTCTCTTTAAATGCTACATAGAATGCAAATTAAATGCTACGTACCACCATAAGCAAACTTGCAATCAGCTGCATGAAGGTCAAGTAATACAAGGTTCACTTGCTTTTATGGGACTTATGTCACCAGCAAATCGAGGCCAGTGAGTTGCTGTCTATTCTAACTTCATTGCATTAGTCTATTGTTTAAAAATAAATGTTTCTGCATTTTATGTTAACTGGGGCATAGCCACCTTGTAAAAATTTGCAATGCGTTCTTCCTTTTTCTCGTGACTTATCGTGCCTTTTTATATCCTTCCTTGGGAAATTTTCAAACGTGTTAGCCTAACAAAATCAACAGATTGCATTTTATAATAACATACACCCTTTTCTGCTATATGCTTGGTTATATTTTATCAGACTGGATGAACATTTTCATTTTTATTGATACAATATAGCAGCATAACATAAACACACACACACACACAACTTATAGACAAATAGATAGATAGATAGATAGATAGATAATAAACAGGCAGACCAATAGACAGGCAGATAGATAGATAGATAGATAATAGACAGACAAACAGACAGATATATAGATAGATATCCACACTCACTCGACATTGCATTTATAACTACAATAATAGCTTTATTTAGGTGACATTTCAGGTACCCACATGCCGAAACAGACCTCTGATCAGTTAAATGTCCTTCAGCCCTTACATGCATAGTCAGGCCAAGGACATGCCCCCATCATTCCCTTTATGCTAGTTATATACCCAATCAGACCTCAGTATATGCTGCGAGCAACCTCTTTATACCAGCTGTAAGGTTAGACATAAAATCAGATACAAGTGCCCAGCAACCCTTTTAATGCCAGTGGCATGACTAAGCATGCCTCAGATTAGGTGCCTGTTCCCAGTATCCAGTCTAGTCAGCTATATTCCCAGACAGACCCTAGGTCAGAAGCGAGCCTCTGCAACTGCAATGCAGCAGCTACAGATCAGATGCCCAACAGATCATTAATACTGTATACATTTTAGCATTTGTCTGTATCAACATTAATATTTCTGAAACCTATTTTTATTTATTTTTGCACATGCCCATGCATGGAAGCTGTATGCCCAGAGACCACATATAACATATAAAACCTAGCAATACCTTTATGTCAGCTATATGCCCTGAGGACCAAGATCTGACGCAAGATGCAACAACTGTATTATGGTAGTTATATGCACCAGGTAGACCACATATCAGACAGTGCATAAGCCTTCAATTTTTTTGAGCCAGGCAAATATGAGACTACATAATTGAATCGTGAAAAAAACAGGGCCCATCTGGCTTGGTGTGGCGAGAGCCTCTTGGCCTCAGAGAGGTAGGTTAAGTTCTTATGGTCCATAAGAATAAGAACAGGGACAGTACTACCTTCAAGCAGATGTCTCCACTCTTTGAGTGCTAGGATTATGGCCAATAATATTCTATCTGCAATTTCATAATTGCACTCTGCTGGAGATAGTTTTTTGGAATAGAACCATCAAGCGGTAGCAAAGGCAAACTTAAGGGCTTTGAAAGCCTTAAAGTCAGCATAAGGCCAATAGTGCAGATCACTGTCTTTCTTGGTCAGGTCAGAGATAGGGTTTACCAGAGAGGAAAAATTTCTGATACGTTTTCAATAACAGTCGGCAAAACCAAGGAAACTTTGGATGGAGCAAAGGCCAGCAGGACGAGGCCATTGTCAAACAGCCAAAACCTTCTGGGGATCCATGGAGAACCCCCCTAAGGAGATAAGGTAGCCCAAAAAGATGACTTGGGACTAGTGAAATTATCATTTCTCAAGCTTACAGAAAAGTCTGTTCACGTGTAAACGTTGCAGAACTCGTCTAACATCCAGATGGTGTGATTCGAGAGAGGAGGAGTGAATTAAAATATTATCTAAATAGACTACAAGGCAATGTTGTAACATTCCCTGGAGGACATAATTGATGAACTCCTGTAAGACAGCTGGACCGTTGAACAAAACAAAGACCATTACCATATAGTTGTAATGTGTGCTCCTGGTGTTAAACGCTGTCTTCCAGTCGTAACCCTCCTTGATCCTCACAAGATTATATGCACCCCTTAGATCGAGCTTGGTAAAGACCGATGCTCCCTTAAGGCGGTCAAATAATTCTGTGATTAAAGGAATCGGGTAGGCATTCTTGATTATGATACAATTCAGACCCCTATAATCAATACAAGGTCTTAGCTCGTCACCCTTTTTCTTTACCAAGAAAAAGCCAGCTCCTGAACACAGCAGATTAAAAGTCTGGCACTCTCTTGCAAGCACATAGCTAGATTAAAATCAAAATGGAAGAGTTAGTTACAACATTTGGCCAAATGGTGATAGACCCAGGACCACGTCAAGATCTCTTCCTCCCTGGGCCCCACACCTACAGCCACACAATGCATGCCTTCAACTGGGTACACATTCCATGACCGTAAAAAACTCACAGCCCTGGGTGACAGCAACACTCACAGACAGCTGCACAGCTTTCAGGGACTTAGGCAGGTAACCCCAGACAAGCCTGGATGCAAAGCCCATAGGGAAAATTACAATTTAAGAACATTTAAAAAAAACTTTTTGTATTTGATACAAATGTTTTTAATTGTTTTTAATAAGTTTTAATAAAGTATCATTCTGGATCACATACGGTAGTTTGGAGTTTTATAACAGCACAGAGTGGAGCCTATACATCCGGTGCGCAGTGAGCTGAAACACTGAGATATTCCAGTCTGCCATAAAGAGCACCAATGAGTGCTTGTTTTCTAGTGAGTATAGCTCCTAACTGGTGGTATATTGGTGGTGGCTATACTAGTTATATCTGCACTAGGAGGAGCCCCTCTCTTCTTATTCCTCCCTCTACAGATAAGAGAAGGATAAGCTGGTTGAGAGTAAGTGCACATGCCACAGAATTACTTTTAAGTGCATTCACTTTTGTGAGTATATTTCTACAAGGGTGTTATCAGGTGGAGGAATATAATTGGATATATTACACTAGGAGGCGCCCTTTCTGTTGTGCTTAATATTTTACAGTGATGTTCAAATTAGATTGCAACTTTGTGACCAGGATTTATTTTCACGGTCACGACATTGCATACAACAATGCTTGTGCCTTCATTGTTTGACTCACGTTTTTATGATGGCACAATCCTGTTTAGAAATCTGTTTATTTTTGCATTTAAATCAAGCTATATTTAGGGACCAAAAAGAACATATAAGAGGGAATTTTCTAGTGTGAATATTAAGATAAAGGCTTTATAAGTCAATGCATTTAAAGAAACATGATAATCAAAAATGTTCTCTTAACTATCTAAAAATAATGTTTTAAAATATATTAAAATGCTTTGTGCTTTCAAAAATGGATGTGCCTGCGACAAAAAGGTTACCATGGTAGGGGTAGCTAGGTAACTGTATACAAACAGCGGCCTGATTGTGACAAGGAGAGTGTGTGTGTATGTGTGTGTTGTATGAGTGTGTGTGTTAAATGAGAGCATATGTCTTTGTCTGTTGTATGAAAGTGTGTGTGATATGTGTTGTATGAGAGTGTGTGTGGTATGTGTGGTAGGAGAATGTGTATGGTGTGTGTGTTGTATGAAAGTGTGCGTGGTATGTGTTGCACGAGAGTATGTGTGGTATGTGTGTTGTATGAGAGGGAGTGTTGTGTGTGTGTGCGTTGTGTGAGAGGGAGTGTGGTGTGTGTTGTATGAGAGTGTGTATGGTGTGTGTGTTGTATGAGAGTGTGTGTGGTATGTTTTGTATGAGAGAATGGGGGGTAGTTATCAAGCCGTCAACCTCAAATACGCTGGAATTCCGCAGCGTATTTGTGGCGAGGATGATACGCCTTAGTTATCAAAGGCTCGAGACCGGCAAAAGTAGAATTTTGTGACGTAAACTTCGATCCGCCGGACTCAGTCCGACACAGATCGATTCTTACGTCACTCCAGATGTTCCGCACACAAGTGCGGCACATTCTCACTACTTTTGCTAGCTATCAAAAAACTAGCAGGTACGCTCGGCACTTTTACGGCCCAGCGTACCTGGTTTTCAATCCGCCACCCCTGGAGGCGGCGGATCCCATAGGAATCAATGGGAGTCTGACCATAGCGAAAGTACAAGTTCGCTGCTGACAGACATCCCATTGATTTCTATGGGAGCTGTCTACACCTAACACCCTAACATGTACCCCGAGTCTAAACACCGCTAATCTGACCCCCCCTACACCGCCGCAACTAAATAAAGTTATTACCCCCTAAACCGCCGCTCCCGGAGCCCACCGCAAGCTACTCTATACATATTAACCCCTAAACAGCCGCTCCCTGAACCCGCCGCAACCTATATTAAATGTATTAACCCCTATCCTGCCCCCCCTACACCGTCGCCACCTATAATAAATTTATTAACCCCTATCCTGCCCCCCACTACGCCGCCGCCACTGTAATAAAATAATTAACCCCTAAACCTAAGTCTAACCCTAACCCTAACGCCCCCCTAACTTAAATATTAATTAAATAAATCTAAATAAATTAACTCTTATTAACTAAATGAATCCTATTTAAAACTAAATACTTACCTTTAAAATAAACCCTAATATAGCTACAATATAAATAATAATTATATTCTAGCTATCTTAGGATTTATATTTATTTTACAAGTAACTTTCAATTTATTTTAACCATGTACAATAGCTATTAAATAGTTATTAACTATTTAATAGCTTACCTAGCTAAAATAAAGAGAAATGTACCTGTGAAATAAATCCTAACCTAAGTTACAATTACACCTAACACTACACTATACTTTAATAAATTATTCCTATTTAAAACTAAATACTTACCTGTAAAATAAACTCTACGATAGCTACAATATAATTAATAATTATATTATAGCTATCTTAGGATTTATATTTATTTTACAGGTAACTTTGTATTTATTTTAGCTAGTTAGAATAGTTATTAAATAGTTATTAACTATTTAATAACTACCTAGCTAAAAGAAATACAAAATTACCTGTAAAATAAATCCTAACCTAAGTTACAATTAAACCTAATACTACACTATCATTAAATTAACTAAATAAACTACCTACAAATAACTACAATGAAATACAATTACATAAACTAACTAAAGTACAAAAAATAAAAAAAGCTAAGTTACAAAAAATAAAAAATTAAGTTACAAACATGTAAAAAATATTACAACAATTTTAAGCTATTTACACCTAATCTAAGCCCCCTAATAAAATAACAAACCCCCCCAAAATAAAAAAAATCCCTACCCTATTCTAAATTACATAAATTTCAAAGCTCTTTTACCTTACCAGCCCTTAAAAGGGCCATTTGTGGGGGCATGCCCCAAAAAGTTCAGCTCTTTTGCCTGTAAAAGAAAAATACAACCCCCCCCCAACATTAAAACCCACCACCCACATACCCCTAATCTAATCCAAACCCCCCTTACAAAAACCTAACACTAATCCCCTGAAGATCATCCTACCTTGAGTCGTCTTCACTCAGCCGAGCCACCGATGGAACTGAAGAGGACATCCGGAGCGGAAGAAGTTAATCCTCCAAGCGGCGCTGAAGAAATCTTCCATCCGATGAAGTCATCATCCAGGCGGCGCTGAAGAAGTCTTCGATCCGGCCGATGTCATCTTCAAAGAGGCGCTGAAGAGGTCTTCTATCCGGGCGAAGTCATCTTCCAAGCCGGGTCTTGAATCTTCCTTCCGCCGACGTGGAACCACCTTCTTCACCGACGGACTACGACGAATGACGGCTCCTTTAAGGGACGACATCCAAGATGGCGTCCCCTCAATTCCGAGTGGCTGATAGGATTCTATCAGCCAATCGGAATTAAGGTAGGAAAATCTGATTGGCTGATGGAATCAGCCAATCAGATTCAAGTTCAATCCGATTGGCTGATCCAATCAGCCAATCAGATTGAGCTCGCATTCTATTGGCTGATCGGAACAGCCAATAGAATGCGAGCTCAATCTGATTGGCTGATTCCATCAGCCAATCAGATTTTTCCTACCTTAATTCCGATTGGCTGATAGAATCCTATCAGCCAATCGGAATTGAGGGGACGCCATCTTGGATGACGTCCCTTAAAGGAGCCGTCATTCGTCGTAGTCCGTCGGTGAAGAAGGTGGTTCCGCGTCGGCGGAAGGAAGATTCAAGACCCGGCTTGGAAGATGACTTCGCCCGGATAGAAGACCTCTTCAGCGCCTCTTTGAAGATGACATCGGCCGGATCGAAGACTTCTTCAGCGCCGCATGGATGATGACTTCATCGGATGGAAGATTTCTTCAGCGCCGCTTGGAGGATTAACTTCTTCCGCTCCGGATGTCCTCTTCAGTTCCATCGGTGGCTCGGCTGAGTGAAGACGACTCAAGGTAGGATGATCTTCAGGGGATTAGTGTTAGGTTTTTGTAAGGGGGGTTTGGGTTAGATTAGGGGTATGTGGGTGGTGGGTTTTAATGTTGGGGGGGGGTTGTATTTTTCTTTTACAGGCAAAAGAGCTGAACTTTTTGGGGCATGCCCCCACAAATGGCCCTTTTAAGGGCTGGTAAGGTAAAAGAGCTTTGAAATTTATATAATTTAGAATAGGGTAGGGATTTTTTTTATTTGGGGGGGGGTTTGTTATTTTATTAGGGGGCTTAGATTAGGTGTAAGTAGCTTAAAATTGTTGTAATATTTTTTACATGTTTGTAACTTAATTTTTTATTTTTTGTAACTTAGCTTTTTTTATTTTTTGTACTTTAGTTAGTTTATGTAATTGTATTTCATTGTAGTTATTTGTAGGTAGTTTATTTAGTTAATTTAATGATAGTGTAGTATTAGGTTTAATTGTAACTTAGGTTAGGATTTATTTTACAGGTAATTTTGTATTTCTTTTAGCTAGGTAGTTATTAAATAGTTAATAACTATTTAATAACTATTCTAACTAGCTAAAATAAATACAAAGTTACCTGTAAAATAAATATAAATCCTAAGATAGCTATAATATAATTATTGATTATATTGTAGCTATCTTAGGGTTTATTTTACAGGTAAGTATTTAGTTTTAAATAGGAATAATTTATTAAAGTATAGTGTAGTGTTAGGTGTAATTGTAACTTAGGTTAGGATTTATTTCACAGGTACATTTCTCTTTATTTTAGCTAGGTAAGCTATTAAATAGTTAATAACTATTTAATAGTTATTGTACATGGTTAAAATAAATTGAAAGGTACCTGTAAAATAAATATAAATCCTAAGATAGCTAGAATATAATTATTATTTATATTGTAGCTATATTAGGTTTTATTTTATAAGTAAGTATTTAGTTTTAAATAGGATTCATTTAGTTAATAAGAGTTAATTTATTTAGATGTATTTAATTAATATTTAAGTTAGGGGGGCGTTATGGTTAGGGTTAGACTTAGGTTTAGGGGTTAATCATTTTATTACAGTGGCGGCGGCGTAGTGGGGGGCAGGATAGGGGTTAATAAATTTATTATAGGTTGCGGCGGGTTCATGGAGCGGCGGTTTAGGGGTTAAACTATTTATTTAGTTGCAGAGAGGTGCGGGATCAGCAGGATAGGGGTTAATAATTTTATAATAGAGGGCGACGGTATAGGGGGGGCAGGATAGGGGTTACTAGGTATAATGTAGGTGGCAGCGGTGTCCGGGAGCGGCGGTTTAGGGGTTAATACATTTATAAGAGTTGCGGCAGGGTCTAGGAGCAGCGGTTTAGGGGTTAATACATTTATAAGAGTTGCGGCAGGGTCTAGGAGCGGCGGTTTAGGGGTTAATAACTTTATTTAGTTGCGGGGGGCTCCGGGGGCGCCGGTATAGGGGGTAGAACAGTGCAGTTTAGTGTGAGTGCTTAGTGACAGGCTAGCAATAAAGCTGGGAAAAAGCCGAAGGGCAGCGAGATCGGATGAGTGATAACTGTCACAGTCCGCTGCTCATCGCCCCGCGGCTTTTTGACAGCTTTATTTGATAACTTAGGCGAACGTATTCAAGGTCCGCGGCGGCGAAGGTAGGCGAGCTTAGGCGGACGTATTGGGCCGGCGAAGGCAGGAAAGTAGACGGCTTGATAACTACCCCCCTATGTGTGTTATGTGTGTTGTATGAGAGTGTGTATGGTGTGTGTGTTGTATGACAGTATGTGTGGTATGTGTTGTCTGAGAGAGTGTGTGGTATGTGTTGTATGAGAGGGAGTGTTGTGTGTGTTGTGTGAGAGGGAGTGTGGTGTGTGTGTTGTATGAGAGTGTGTATGGTGTGTGTGTTGTATGAGAGTGTGTGTGGTATGTTTTGTATGAGAGTATATGTGTTATGTGTGTTGTATGAGAGTGTGTATGGTGTGTGTGTTGTATGACAGTGTCAGTGTGTGTGGTATGTGTTGTCTGAGAGTGTGTGTGGTATGTGTGGTAGGAGAATGTGTATGGTGTGTGTGTTGTATGACAGTATGTGTGGTATGTGTTGTCTGAGAGTGTGTGTGGTATGTGTTGTATGAGAGGGAGTGTTGTGTGTGTGTGTTGTGTGAGAGGGAGTGTGGTGTGTGTGTTGTATGAGAGTGTGTATGGTGTGTGTGTTGTATGAGAGTGTGTGTGGTATGTTTTGTATGAGAGTATATGAGTTATGTGTGTTGTATGAGAGTGTGTATGGTGTGTGTGTTGTATGACAGTGTCAGTGTGTGTGGTATGTGTTGTCTGAGAGTGTGTGTGGTATGTGCTGTATGAGAGTGTGTATGGTGTATGTGTTGTATGAGAGTGTGTGTGGTATGTTTTGCATGAGAGTATGTGTGACATGTGTTGTATGAGAGTGTGTATGGTGTGGTGTGTATGTTGTATGAGAGTATGTGTGGTATGTGTTGTATGAGAGTGTGTATTGTGTGGTGTGTATGTTGTATGAGAGTGTGCGTGGTGTTTGTTGTATGAGAGTGTGTGTGGTATGTTTTGCATGAGAGTATGTGTGGTATGTGTTGTATGAGAGTGTTTATGTTGTATGAGAGTGTGTATGGTGTGTGTGCTGTATGAAAGTGTGGTGTGTGTGTATGTGTTATTACCTTTTACAACACTTTCAAGTCTTTCAATCTGGAATAAAGAACACACACAATTTACACATTTTGCCAAAAATTGCAGCCATCTTGTATATTACTTCAAAAAATTTCAGACCAAGTATAAATAAAAGGGTCACGAAGGTATGTGGTGTCATTGCACTGGGTCTTGTAAAAAAATATTTGAAGAGCCATGCTCTGTCTGAATCATGAAATAAAGTTTTTGGATTTCATGCCCCTTTTATTGACAGCTTTGTTAAACTGATTTTCGTTTTTTTAAGAGATTGAATCTTAACATCTTTTCATTTGTCATTTAAAAGGCTTAGACCCATTGGCTGTAGGTGACCTTAACTAAAACAAAATAACACACTGAACATGTGGGAATGTTAAGCTGTGGGAAATACTTTATCTCTAGTCTGTGTAGGTCACAGTTTTCCTACGTCCTTATTGTGACTGTGTATAATTCTTCAGGGACACTTCATTCTTAAACCAAATGAAAATGTTAGTTTCCTGTTTCTCTTTTACAATGTCATAAACACTTTTTGTAGCTGCATCACAGGCTAAATAATAACACAATGATTTAAACCAGATGACTATATGATGGAATATCTAAAATAAAATGTAATTTTTAACATAAACATATTTTATATTCTGCCACCAATATCACATACAGCATTTTGTACAGCAAGGATTGATAGCCAATACTGCATTGCTGATATTTTCAGAATAGGTGATGGTTTCAACAGGCACAAGAAGATATTTAAATAACAAAAATAAAGGTGGATGAGCTATCTGTAAATCTATTTAATAAACTCCAACAGGTAAATGGATCATTCTGAGCACATTAAGCAAGAGAACATTTACACTTCACTCTTCCTTGAACATTTTGGAAGAGTTCCAGTTTTTATTGGAGTATTTGGGCTATTGATAGTTCTATACTACGGGGTACTAATTTGGCTGACGTTACAGCAGTGCACTATATTTATTTTGATCAGATACATCACAGGCATAAGAAAAAGAGAAAAATGACTGATCCTCACTCTTGTCATAAATGAAAAAACCTTTAATCCATAATGCTTAAAATTGGAGACAGAAAAACAGGACAAAAACGCAGCCAAGCTGAAACGTCTGACCGGTTTCGGTCACACAGGACCGTAATCATAGACATAATTGTGCACACATGTAACTACCCTTAAAAAGGGTTAAAACCACAATGATTGGTTAATAACAATTGCCACGTAATAAACACCTTTAAACACATAAATATAATACAGTGATATAAGAAGAGAACCTATAGACAATTTTAACTTATACATAAACCTAAGACTCGTGATAAAATGAGTATTTAGTAACAAGAATACCATTAGCACTTAATGGCTTACTGAACAGTACAGATTTAATGGGCATAAAAAAGAGAGACATTATTATACAGCAGATCAGTTTGTCAAAATGAATAAACACAATAGGTTATATTTACATTGAATAATCAGCCTAACCTATATTGAAAGCTATAAATCTAAATAATAACTTATCCTGCAATAGACTAACTTTAACCGCTATAGTAAAGCACACTAAGAGAAAGCCTACGTTCAACATATGATGGTAAATACCAAATTATAGCCTACAACCTAAAGATAATAATAAGGTATGAAATATACTCCATATAGCTAAGCAGAAATCCTAAATAGTCATACTACATAGTATAATGCCATATAGCACGATGGATACAATGTTCTTCACAGTACTGGAGAAAGTACTAGTGTGGAGTTCAGATTCAACCAGTATAATAATAATCTAGGACTCACTCAATCTTAAACTTGAATGATAGATACAGATAGTAACTAACTTATCTGTGCCAAAAGTTTAGAATGTCATGTTCAGAATTGAAACCCACTGGCACCAAACAATTCAGCTTGAATATCCAGTAGGTTTCTTGTCTACACAGGGATGACAGTCTATCCCCTCCCCTAGGGGACTTAGGGATTTGCTCTATCGCTTGCCACTTGAAAGTTGCAACATCACCATAGTGAATATCCAGAAAATGCCTGGAAAGAGCCGAACACGGTTTTTCACCAGAAATATAGGATAAATGCTCCCTAATTCTGGTGCCAACATCCCTAGTCGTTCTTCCTATATAGGATTTCGAACAGCATGTGCACTGTATAAGATAGATTATGAAGGTACTCCTACAATTGATGCATCCCTTAGTATTAAATGTCTCACCAGAATGGCTAGATACAAATGATCTGCCTATTCTGATGTGGTCACAGGAGGTGCAAGTACGTCTGCCGCATCTATAGGTACCCTCATGTGTCAGCCATGAATTGTTAACGGATGGCTCCTTCAATAGACTTGGAGACAGTATGTTGCCCAGCGTAGCAGCTCGCCTCGCTACAAACATACAGCCTTCTTCAACCTTGTCCCTCAATTTCTTGTAACCCATCAGTATCGGGAGATTTTTTGCAATAATATTGCAAACATCTCCATACTGATTAGAAAACTGAGTGACAAATTTAGGTTTGGTACTAGATAGAAGCTTTCTATTTCTTGGAGCACCTCTAAGCAAAGATGCCCTATCCATTTTCTTTACTTCAGATTGAGCTTTATATACAACCTCTCGTGGATAGCCTCTTTGCCTGAGTCTCTTGCTCAGGTCCCTACTCTCCTCCTGGAAGTCACATTGCTGGGTACAATTGCGTCGCACCCTCATAAATTGGCCTTTGGCAATACCGCCAAAGACATGCTTCGGGTGACTGCTCTTAGCGTGTAACACAGTGTTACCAGCAATGGGCTTCCTATAGAGAGAAGAAACAACCTTGTTTACATCAGGGATACCTTTGAGGGTAATATACAAAAAGCAGATATCCGTTTTGTTCCACTCAAAGGTGAACTGGATGCCAACTTCATTGGTGTTCAGATATTCCACATACCTCATGGCAGAAATGTAATCACCTGACCAGATCAAAAGCAGGTCATCAATATAGCGTACATATTTGATAACCTGGTCAGAGGGGTTCACACCACTACCTCCATAGACGTGGGCCCTCTCCCACCACCCCATAAAGAGGTTGGCGTAAGAGGGGGCAAATTTAGCGCCCATAGCGGTCCCACGCCTCTGGAGGTAGTAGCGACCAAGAAACATGAAAAAATTGTGTTCAAGCAAAAAATTTAACAGACCCCACAATGAACTCCTTCATTCTATCTGAAAGACCCGTATAAAGGTCTAAATAGAATTCAATTGCCCTCAGGCCATGTGTGTGAGGGATAGACGAGTACAGGGAAACAACATCAATCGTCAACCAACCTCTTTATGGGGTGGTGGGAGAGGGCCCACATCTATGGAGGTAGTGGTGTGAACCCCTCTGACCAGGTTATCAAATATGTACGCTATATTGATGACCTGCTTTTGATCTGGTCAGGTGATTACATTTCTGCCATGAGGTATGTGGAATATCTGAACACCAATGAAGTTGGCATCCAGTTCACCTTTGAGTGGAACAAAACGGATATCTGCTTTTTGGATATTACCCTCAAAGGTATCCCTGATGTAAACAAGGTTGTTTCTTCTCTCTATAGGAAGCCCATTGCTGGTAACACTGTGTTACACGCTAAGAGCAGTCACCCGAAGCATGTCTTTGGCGGGATTGCCAAAGGCCAATTTATGAGGGTGCGATGCAATTGTACCCAGCAATGTGACTTCCAGGAGGAGAGTAGGGACCTGAGCAAGAGACTCAGGCAAAGAGGCTATCCACGAGAGGTTGTATATAAAGCTCAATCTGAAATAAAGAAAATGGATAGGGCATCTTTGCTTAGAGGTGCTCCAAGAAATAGAAAGCTTCTATCTACTAGTACCAAACCTAAATTTGTCACTCAGTTTTCTAATCAGTACGGAGATGTTTGCAATATTATTGCAAAAAATCTCCCGATACTGATGGGTGACAAGAAATTGAGGGACAAGGTTTGTAGCGAGGCGAGCTGCCACGCTGGGCAACATACTGTCTCCAAGTCTATTGAAGGAGCCATCCGTTAACAATTCATGGCTGACACATGAGGGTACCTATAGATGCGGCAGACGTACTTGCACCTCCTGTGACCACATCAGAATAGGCAGATCATTTGTATCTAGCCATTCTGGTGAGACATTCAATACTAAGGGATGCATCAATTGTAGGAGTACCTTCATAATCTATCTTATACAGTGCACATGCTGTTCGAAATCATATGTAGGAAGAACGACTAGGGATGTTGGCACCATAATTAGGGAGCATTTATCCTATATTTCTGGTGAAAAACCGTGTTCGGCTCTTTCCAGGCATTTTCTGGATATTCACTATGGTGATGTTGCAACTTTCAAGTGGCAAGCGATAGAGCAAATCCCTAAGTCCCCTAGGGGAGGGGATAGACTGTCATCCCTGTGTAGACAAGAAACCTACTGGATATTCAAGCTGAATTGTTTGGTGCCAGTGGGTTTCAATTCTGAACATGACATTCTAAACTTTTGGCACAGATAAGTTAGTTACTATCTGTATCTATCATTCAAGTTTAAGATTGAGTGAGTCCTAGATTATTATTATACTGGTTGAATCTGAACTCCACACTAGTACTTTCTCCAGTACTGTGGAGAACATTGTATCTATCGTGCTATATGGCATTATACTATGTAGTATGACTACAGGGAGTGCAGAATTATTAGGCAAATGAGTATTTTGACCACATCATCCTCTTTATTTATGTTGTCTTACTCCAAGCTGTATAGGCTCGAAAGCCTACTACCAATTAAGCATATTAGGTGATGTGCATCTCTGTAATGAGAAGGGGTGTGGTCTAATGACATCAAAACCCTATATCAGGTGTGCATAATTATTAGGCAACTTCCTTTCCTTTGGCAAAATGGGTCAAAAGAAGGACTTGACAGGCTCAGAAAAGTCAAAAATAGTGAGATATCTTGCAGAGGGATGCAGCACTCTTAAAATTGCAAAGCTTCTGAAGCGTGATCATCAAACAATCAAGCGTTTCATTCAAAATAGTCAACAGGGTCGCAAGAAGCGTGTGGAAAAACCAAGGCGCAAAATAACTGCCCATGAACTGAGAAAAGTCAAGCGTGCAGCTGCCAAGATGCCACTTGCCACCAGTTTGGCCATATTTCAGAGCTGCAACATCACTGGAGTGCCCAAAAGCACAAGGTGTGCAATACTCAGAGACATGGCCAAGGTAAGAAAGGCTGAAAGACGACCACCACTGAACAAGACACACAAGCTGAAACGTCAAGACTGGGCCAAGAAATATCTCAAGACTGATTTTTCTAAGGTTTTATGGACTGATGAAATGAGAGTGAGTCTTGATGGGCCAGATGGATGGGCCCGTGGCTGGATTGGTAAAGGGCAGAGAGCTCCAGTCCGACTCAGACGCCAGCAATGTGGAGGTGGAGTACTGGTTTGGGCTGGTATCATCAAAGATGAGCTTGTGGGGCCTTTTCGGGTTGAGGATGGAGTCAAGCTCAACTCCCAGTCCTACTGCCAGTTTCTGGAAGACACCTTCTTCAAGCAGTGGTACAGGAAGAAGTCTGCATCCTTCAAGAAAAACATGATTTTCATGCAGGACAATGCTCCATCACACGCGTCCAAGTACTCCACAGCGTGGCTGGCAAGAAAGGGTATAAAAGAAGAAAATCTAATGACATGGCCTCCTTGTTCACCTGATCTGAACCCCATTGAGAACCTGTGGTCCATCATCAAATGTGAGATTTACAAGGAGGGAAAACAGTACACCTCTCTGAACAGTGTCTGGGAGGCTGTGGTTGCTGCTGCACGCAATGTTGATGGTGAACAGATCAAAACACTGACAGAATCCATGGATGGCAGGCTTTTGTGTGTCCTTGCAAAGAAAGGTGGCTATATTGGTCACTGATTTGTTTTTGTTTTGTTTTTGAATGTCAGAAATGTATATTTGTGAATGTTGAGATGTTATATTGGTTTCACTGGTAAAAATAAATAATTGAAATGGGTATATATTTGTTTTTTGTTAAGTTGCCTAATAATTATGCACAGTAATAGTCACCTGCACACACAGATATCCCCCTAAAATAGCTATAACTAAAAACAAACTAAAAACTACTTCCAAAACTATTCAGCTTTGATATAAATGAGTTTTTTGGGTTCATTGAGAACATGGTTGTTGTTCAATAATAAAATTAATCCTCAAAAATACAACTTGCCTAATAATTCTGCACTCCCTGTATTTAGGATTTCTGCTTAGCTATATGGAGTATATTTCATACCTTATTATTATCTTTAGGTTGTAGGCTATAATTTGGTATTTACCATCATATGTTGAACGTAGACTTTCTCTGAGTGTGCTTTACTATAGCGGTTAAAGTTAGTCTATTGCAGGATAAGTTATTATTTAGATTTATAGCTTTCAATATAGGTTAGGCTGATTATTCAATGTCAATATAACCTATTGGGGGGTAGTTATCAAGCCGTCTACTTTTCTGGCTTCGCCGGCCCAATACGCCCGCCTAAGCTCGCCTACCTTCGCCGCCGCGGACCTTAAAAAATACGCCTAAGTTATCAAATAAAGCTGTCAAAAAGCCACGGGGCGATGAGCAGCGGACTGTGACAGTTATCACTCATCCGATCTCGCTGCTCTTCGGCTTTTTCCCAGCTTTATTGCTAGCCTGTCACTAAGCACCCACACTAAACTGCACTGTTCTACCCCCTATACCGGCGCCCCCTGGAGCCTCCCGCAACTCAATAAAGTTACTAACCCCTAAACCGCCGCTACTAGACCCTGCCGCAACTCTGATAAATGTATTAACCCCTAAACCGCCGCTCCTAGACCCTGCCGCAACTCTTATAAATGTATTAACCCCTAAACCGCCGCTCCCGGAGCCCACCGCCACCTACATTATACCTAGTAACCCCTATCCTGCCCCCCCTATACCGTCGCCCTCTATAATAAAATTATTAACCCCTATCCTGCTGATCCCGCACCTCGCCGCAACTAAATAAATAGTTTAACCCCTAAACCGCCGCTCCCTGAACCCGCCGCAACCTATAATAAATTTATTAACCCCTATCCTGCCCCCCCTACACCGTCGCCACCTATAATAAATTTATTAACCCCTATCCTGCCCCCCACTACGACGCCGCCACTGTAATAAATTTATTAACCCCTAAACCTAAGTCTAACACTAACCCTAACGCCCCCCTAACTTAAATATTAATTAAATAAATCTAAATAATATTTATATTATGAACTAAATTAATCCTATTTAAAACTAAATACTTACCTTTAAAATAAACCCTAATATAGCTACAATATAAATAATAATTATATTGTAGCTATCTTAGGATTTATTTTTATTTTACAGGCATCTTTCAATTTATTTTAACTAGGTACAATAGCTATTAAATAGTTATTAACTATTTAATAGCTTACCTAGCTAAAATAAAGAGAAATTTACCTGTAAAATAAATCCCAACCTAAGTTACAATTACACCTAACACTACACTATACTTTAATAAATTAATCCTATTTAAAACTAAATACTTACCTGTAAAATAAACCCTAAGATAGCTACAATATATCTAATAGTTACATTGTAGATATCTTAGGATTTATATTTATTTTACAGTTAACTTTGTATTTATTTTAGCTAGTTAGAATAGTTATTAAATAGTTATTAACTATTTAATAACTACCTAGCTAAAAGAAATACAAAATTACCTGTAAAATAAATGCTAACCTAAGTTACAATTAAACCTAATACTACACTATCATTAAATTAATTAAATAAACTACCTACAAATAACTACAATTAAATACAATTACATAAACTAACTAAAGTACAAAAAATAAAAAAAGCTAAGTTACAGAAAATAAAAAAATAAGTTACAAACATTTTACAAATATTACAACAATTTTAAGCTACTTACACCTAATCTAAGCCCCCTAATAAAATAACAAACCCCCCCAAAATAAAAAAATGCCCTACCCTATTCTAAATTAAATAAAGTTCAACGCTCTTTTACCTTACCAGCCCTTAAAAGGGCCATTTGTGGGGGCATGCCCCCAAAAGTTCAGCTCTTTTGCCTGTAAATGAAAAATACAACCCCCCCCCCAACATTAAAACCCACCACCCACATACCCCTAATCTAACCCAAACCCCCCTTACAAAAACCTAACACTAATCCCCTGAAGATCATCCTACCTTGAGTCGTCTTCACTCAGCCGAGCAACGATGGAACCCAAGTGGACATCCGGACCGGCAGAAGTGATCATCCAAGGGGCGCTGAAGAAATCTTCCATCCGATGAAGTCATCATCCAGGCGGCGCTGAAGAAGTCTTCGATCCGGGCGATGTCATCTTCCAAGCCGGGTCTTGAATCTTCCTTCCGCCGCCGCGGAACCTCCTTCTTCACCGACGGACTACGACGAATGAAGGCTCCTTTAAGGGACGTCATCCAAGATGGCGTCCCCTCAATTCCGATTGGCTGATAGGATTCTATCAGCCAATCGGAATTAAGGTAGGAAAAATCTGATTGGCTGATGGAATCAGCCAATCAGATTCAAGTTCAATCCGATTGGCTGATCCAATCAGCCAATCAGATTGAGCTCGCATTCTATTGGCTGATCGGAACAGCCAATAGAATGCGAGCTCAATCTGATTGGCTGATTGGTTATTGGTTATTAGGTTTAATTGTAACTTAGGTTAGCATTTATTTTACAGGTAATTTTGTATTTCTTTTAGCTAGGTAGTTATTAAATAGTTAATAACTATTTAATAACTATTCTAACTAGATAAAATAAATACAAAGTTACCTGTAAAATAAATATAAATCCTAAGATAGCTACAATATAATTATTATTTATATTGTAGCTATCTTAGGGTTTATTTTACAGGTAAGTATTTAGTTTTAAATAGAAATAATTTATTAAAGTATAGTGTAGTGTTAGGTGTAATTGTAACTTAGGTTAGGATTTATTTTACAGGTAAATTTCTCTTTATTTTAGCTAGGTAAGCTATTAAATAGTTAATAACTATTTAATAGTTATTGTACCTAGTTAAAATAAATTGAAAGTTGCCTGTAAAATAAAAATAAATCCTAAGATAGCTACAATATAATTATTATTTATATTGTAGCTATATTAGGGTTTATTTTACAGTTAAGCATTTAGTTTTAAATAGGATTAATTTAGTTCATAATATAAATATTATTTAGATTTATTTAATTAATATTTAAGTTAGGGGGGCGTTAGGGTTAGTGTTAGACTTAGGTTTAGGGGTTAATAACGTTATTATAGAGGGCGGCGGTATAGGGGGGCAGGATAGGGGTTAATAGGTATAATGTAGGTGGCGGTGGGCTCCGGGAGCGGCGGTTTAGGGGTTAATACATTTATTATAGTTGCGGTGGGCTCCGGGAGGCGGCGGTTTAGGGGTTAAACTATTTATTTAGTTGTGGCGAGGTGTGGGATCTGCAGGATAGGGGTTAATACATTTATTATAGAGGGCGGCGGTATAGGGGGGCAGGATAGGGGTTAATAGGTATAATGTAGTTGGCGGTGGGCTCCGGGAGCGGGGGTTTAGGGGTTAATATGTATAGAGTAGCTTGCGGTGGGCTCCGGGAGCGGCGGTTTAGGGGGTAATAACTTTATTTAGTTGCGGCGGTGTAGGGGGGACAGATTAGTGGTGTTTAGACTCGGGGTACATGTTAGGGTGTTAGGTGCAGACAGATCCCATAGGAATCAATGGGATGTCTGGCAGCAGCGAACTTGTACTTTCGCTATGGTCAGACTCCCATTGATTCCTATGGGATCCGCCGCCTCCAGGCTGGCGCTTTGAAAACCAGGTACGCTGGGCCGTAAAAGTGCCGAGCGTACCTGCTAGTTTTTTGATAACTAGCAAAAGTAGTGAGATTGTGCCGCACTTGTGTGCGGAACATCTGGAGTGACGTAAGAATCGATCTGTGTCGGACTGAGTCCGGCGGATCGAAGTTTACGTCACAAAATTCTACTTTTGCCGGTCTCGAGCCTTTGATAACTAAGGCGAATCAGCCTCGCCACAAATACGCTGCGGAATTCCAGCGTATTTGAGGTTGACGGCTTGATAACTAGGCCCCATTGTGTTTATTCATTTTGACAAACTGATCTGCTTTATAATAATGTCTCTCTTTTTTATGCCCATTAAATTTGTACTGTTCAGTAAGCCATTAAGTGCTAATGGTATTCTTGTTACTAAATACTCATTTTATCACGAGTCTTAGGTTTATGTATAAGTTAAAATTGTCTATAGGTTCTCTTCTTATATCACTGTATTATATTTATGTGTTTAAAGGTGTTTATTACGTGGCAATTGTTATTAACCAATCATTGTGGTTTTAACCCTTTTTAAGGGTAGTTACATGTGTGCACAATTATGTCTATGATTACGGTCCTGTGTGACCGAAACCGGTCAGACGTTTCAGCTTGGCTGCGTTTTTGTCCTGTTTTTCTGTCTCCAATTTTAAGCATTATGGATTAAATGTTTTTTCATTTATGACAAGAGTGAGGATCAGTAATTTTTCTCTTTTTCTTATGCCAATATTGTAGTGGGTACAGGGACCCGCTTCCTGATTCTCTCACTCTTTTTCTATGCATACACAGCATTGCACTGTAGCCCAACTGAACGCTGTTTCTATTAGCCTGCAACTGATTGACAACTCTCTCTACTGAGGACGAATCTGATTGGAGTAGCCGTCCACGTGGTCCCTGTTTGTTTGGGGGGCCTTGGAGTTTTGAGTGGCCACAATATCGCCGGAAGCGTTCTGCGGACGAAAGTGGTGTTTGAAACAGCTCATCTCCACGGGACGAGCGGAACCAGCGCATCAAGCGAAGCAGCACTAGGGGGTGAGTGAAGTTATTGACGGCCTGTGCCTTGTGTATTGTGACATTGCCCCGGTTGGTCTGGAAGTGGCTTATACCCGGATGACCCGCTAAACATAACCAGTCGCCCGGTCTGTGAGAAATACGGAGGGTGATTAGGTTTTAGTGTGGCTTACCTGAGGGCATTGCCTATCATAAGAAGAAAGTCTCACCTACCTAGGCTGTCATGCAATTTTGTGTAGTTGATGATTTATTATTTCCTAAGAAGTGGTTACTTAGTTTGTTGAGTAACATCATTTACTGACACCGTTTGTTCATCTTTTCACTACATCACAGGCATAGTTGGAATCACTACAGCCATTCCTGGGGCCCCGATATGATATACGGCATAGTTTTCGGCGCAAGCGAGGTAACCCGCACCGCCCGTAGTTTCACCTCGCACATCTGGGTATCCAATATACCCCACCGGCAGTTGCTAAAGTGCCGTAAGTCAGACAAACCAGCGATGTCCAGAAATAAGCGTAAGTACAAATTTCTTGAGTCGCCAGTGACTTACGGCACTTTAGAAACTGCCTGCGCCTAAAAAAACTTACTAAAGTATAAAATCTCCCGTAACTGTCTAACACGCCTCCCAAACATTATCCCGACATGTATACCCCTATATCCGCAACCCCCCCTCTCACTCCTAATAATAAATGTATTAACCCCTAAACCTCCGCTCCATCCGGCAGGGATGAAGATAGAAGATGCCGCTTGGATGAAGACTTCTGCTGGATGGAGGACCTCTTCTGCCCCGATCGGATGAAGACTTCTGCCCGGCTGGAGGACCACTTGTGCCCTCATCGGATGAAGAGTTCGGCCCAGTTGGGTGAAGATGGCTCATGGTAGGGTGATCTTCAATGGGGTAGTGTTAGGTTTATTTAAGGGGGCATCGGGTGGGTTTTAGAGTAGGTGTGTGTGGGTGGTGGGTTGTAATGTTGGGGGGGTATTGTATTTCTTTTTTTTTTTACAGGTTAAAAAGCTGATTACTTTGGGGCAATGCCCCGCAAAAAGCCCTTTTAAGGGCTGGTAAGAGAGCTGGTTACTTTGTAATTTAGTTTAGGGTAGGGAAATTTTATTATTTTGGGGGGCTTTTTTATTTTATTAGGGGGCTTAGATTAGGTATAATTAGATTAAAATTCTTGTAATATTTTTTTATTTTTTGTAATTTAGTTTTTTTTATTTTTGTAATATAGTTTAGTTTATTTAATTGTATTTTATATTAGATAATTGTAGTTAATTTATTTAATTAATTTATTGATAGTGTAGTGTTAGGTGTATTTGTAACTTAGGTTAGGATTTATTTTACAGGTAATTTTGTAATTATTTTAACTAGGTAGCTATTAAATAGTTATTAACTATTTAATAGCTATTGTACCTAGTTAAAATAAATACAAAGTTACCTGTAAAATAAATATAAATCCTAAAATAGCTACAATGTAATTATTAATTATATTGTAGCTATCTTAGGGTCTATTTTACAGGTATGTATTTAGTTTTAAATAGGAATTATTTAGTTAATAATATTAATATTATTTAGATTTATTTAAATAATAATTAAGTTAGGGGGGTGTTAGGGTTAGACTTAGGTTTAGGTGTTAATACATTTAATGTAGGTGGGGCGGTGTAGGGGGATCAGAGTAGGTGTTAATACATTTAATGTAGGTGGCGGCGGTGGTGTAGGGGGATCAGATTAGGGGTTAATATATTTAATGTAGGTGGCGGCGGTGTAGGGGGATCAGATTAGGTGTTAATACATTTAATGTAGGTGGCGGCGGTGTAGGGAGATCAGATTAGGGGTTAATATATTTACTGTAGGTGGCGGCGGTGTAGGGGGATCAGATTAGAGGGTAATATATTTAATATAGGTGGCGGCGGGGTCCGGTAGCGGCGGTTTAGGGGTTAAACACTTTATTTAGTGGTGGTGGGGTCCGGGAGTGCGGCGGATTAGGGGTTTAAACACTTTCGGCTAGATTTAGAGTTTTGTCGGTAAGGACCCGCGTAGCTAACGCCGGCTTTTTTTCTGGCCGCACCATAAAAATAACTCTGGTATTGAGAGTCCACATAAAGGCTGCGTTAGGCTCCAAAAAAGGAGCGTAGAGCATTTTTAACGCAGCTTCAACTCTCGATACCAGAGTTGCTTGCGCAAGCGGCCAGCCTCAAAAACGTGCTCGTGCACGATTCCCCCATAGAAAACAATGGGGCTGTTTGAGCTGAAAAAAAACCTAACACCTGCAAAAAAGCCGCGTTCAGCTCCTAACGCAGCCCCATTGTTTGCTATGCGGAAACACTTCCTACGTCTGCACCTAACACTCTAACATGTACCCCGAGTCTAAACACCCCTAACCTTACACTTATTAACCCCTAATCTGCCGCCCCCCCGCTATCGCTGACCCCTGCATATTATTATTAACCCCTAATCTGCCGCTCCGTAAACCGCCGCTACTTACATTATCCCTATGTACCCCTAATCTGCTGCCCTAACATCGCCGACCCCTATATTATATTTATTAACCCCTAATCTGCCCCCCACAACGTCGCCTCCACCTGCCTACACTTATTAACCCCTAATCTGCCGAGCGGACCGCACCGCTACTATAATAAAGTTATTAACCCCTAATCCGCCTCACTAACCCTATAATAAATAGTATTAACCCCTAATCTGCCCTCCCTAACATCGCCGACACCTAACTTCAATTATTAACCCCTAATCTGCCTACCGGAGCTCACCGCTATTCTAATAAATGGATTAACCCCTAAAGCTAAGTCTAACCCTAACACTAACACCCCCCTAAGTTAAATATAATTGTAATCTAACGAAATTAATTAACTCTTATTAAATAAATTATTCCTATTTAAAGCTAAATACTTACCTGTAAAATAAATCCTAATATAGCTACAATATAAATTATAATTATATTATAGCTATTTTAGGATTTATATTTATTTTTACAGGTAACTTTGTAATTATTTTAACCATGTACAATAGCTATTAAATAGTTAAGAACTATTTAATAGTTACCTAGTTAAAATAATAACAAAATTACCTGTAAAATAAATCCTAACCTAAGTTACAATTAAACCTAACACTATACTATCATTAAATTAATTAAATAAAATACCTACAATTACCTACAATTAAACCTAACACTACACTATCAATACATTAATTAAATACAACGCTGGTTTTCACGGCTAACGCCAAACTCCAAATCTAGGCCTTTATTAGGTATATCGTGGGGGATTTCGGTTGAGAGGTAGATAGACATTGTGCATGCTTTAGGTGTTAGGTTTTTTTTTGCAGGCATTTTAGGGAGTTACTGTGCTCAAATTCTCAGCGCAAGGCCTGCTACGGGGTGTATTTTGTGGTGAGGTGAAAATGGAGTAAGATTTCTCCATTTTCGCCACATAAGGCCTTGCGTTGTATATTGGATACCAAATTGCGCGGTTTTATATGTCAGTCTATGGGCAAAAAAAGCTACGGGCCGAAGGGTGAAATATACGAGCGTAACTTCTATGTTACACCGTATATAGGATACCAAACCAGCGCAAAATTTGGCGTCACCGGCTTTTGCGGGCGACGCTGCATATCGGATCGGGCCCCCTGATTTACTTTCTTCCAAACTTTGGATCAAGTTTTTTCACATTATTTGGACTTTTAAAAAAAATAAAATACATTACTGTCTCTGTTTTTTTTTTTTTAAAAAGACACTAAAACATTTTTTGTATATGCATCAGAAATAAATTACTGCATTTCAAAAGATCTGACCAAAATTAAATGTTTTGAGAGAATTTAAAACTGTTCATTTGTTAGCAAATGTTTCATTGACTTGCAGTCCAGTGACACACCTGTTGAAAAAGTGTTTTTTATCTTAGTGTGTCTTAAACAGTTTGCCATGGCATACTGGTGTGCCTAGATATAGCCAGAAGTGTCAAATACACTTCTGCCCAGGGGTCAAGTCCTACAAAAAAAAGTGTGGGAACTCACCAAGACTTTCACCCCCTCACAATTAATATTGTTTATATAAAATGTATATATACACACTGTAATTATATGTATATAATCTATACGCTTTGGTTAATGAAAGCAAATTAAATCCAATGAAGGGTTGAATGGTAGCCTTTGGGCCTGAGACTCCTCCTCTGTCACAGAGTCTCACCCACTTAAGGTACAATAGTCCTATTTCTGCTGAGGGGAGCTAAATAACCCCAATCAAGCCACACAGAAATGTAAGCACCATGTGTGGGGGTGATCACACAGCAGGACCGCTGACAGGCTTGCATTTAGTGTATTGTAGGAAGTGTTACTGCCCATTACTAGAGGATCTCACTGTCCCTCTAACCAGACTGTTCTTCAGCTCCTCCCACCACCAGCAGCAGTGTTTACTGAAGTGTTTCTGTTCTCTGTACAGCGGAAACTTAGTTCCTCCTGCAAAAATAGTGAAGGAACTCCGTTCCCATGCGTTCCCGCCCGACTTGACCCCTGCTTCTGCCTATTTACACAATATAGAATTGGTTTATTTTGATGCAAATGCTAAATGAAAATGCCACCAATCAACCACCAGTATTACGTCAATAATTTCATAATTGAGTCCAATGTGCTGTTTGGGTTAACATGACAGGTTACGGCTGTGTGGCGTGACAGTCTGACAACGGCTCATTTATGATTAATAAAAATCAGAAATCTCATTTTTTTTCTCTCCAAGACATTAAATATTATTTTTTAGAGGTCGCTAAAACTTCTAAAATCAACTCTATGCAATCTTTTCGACCTCATTAAAGGAACTAAAACAAAAAAAAATTCTTTGATGATTCAGATAGAGCATGCAATTTTAAATAACTTTCAAATGTACTTTTATGATCACATTTTCTTCATTCTCTTGGTATCTTTTGTTAAAAAGCAGGGATGAAAGCTCAGGAGAGTGCACGTGTCTGGAGCACTATATGGCAACCAGTTTGGCAAGAATGTTATCCTTTTGTAAGAGTAGTAGATGCAGCACTATTTCCTACTGTGTAGTGCGCCAGATGACTAGTTACCTTGGTGTCTCTCAAACAAAGAATACCATGAGAACAAAGCAAATTTGATAATAGAAATACATTAATTGTATGCTCTGTCTGAATCACACATTTTTGGGTTTCATATCCCTTTAAATGCACCCACACACATTTAATTTTTTACTTTTCTATCCCTTTAAGGATGTCCCTTAAAGGGACACTGAACCCAAATTTTTTCTTTCATGATTCAGATAGAGCATGAAGTTTTAAGCAACTTTCTAATTTACTCCTATTATCAAATTTTGTTTATTCTCTTGGTATCTTTATTTGAAATTAAAGAATCTAAGTTTAGATGCTGGCCCATTTTTGGTGAACAACTTGGGTTGTCCTTGCTGATTGGTGGAAAAAATTCATCCACCAATCAAAAAGTGCTGTCCAGAGTTCTTAACCCAAAAAAAATCTTAGATGGCTTTTTTTTTTCAAATAAAGATAGCAAGAGAACGAAGAAAAATTGATAATATGAGTAAATTTAGAAAGTTGCTTAAAATTGCATGCTCTGGACTTCCGGTTCAGAGGCGGAGTGGAGCGGTTGGTTGCTGCTTCGCGCGCCGAAAATACAGGGCCTGCTACATCGCCCTAACGCAATTCCTCCTTGCGCTGCAATTTTTTCCTGCAGGCCGGAGACTTGGCCTAAGGCTACTAGCGTGACCGAAGTCACAAGACAGAATCGGCTTCGTTGTGGAAGCACCGCCGCCCTGGCGCGGCGTTCACCTTCTTTTCTCATACAGAGCAGCATGTGAGGGGACCTCAGTGAGCGGAACTGCTTGTTTAAAACGGCCGGGACGTGCAGCAAAGATCGGTATATATTTAGACAGATTAAGTAGAACTAAAAGTACTAAGCGAGTTAAGAAAACACGAACATTACAAAAATTCTGCCATAAAGTAGGTGTATATGACATCTGGAGAAGTCTGAACCCAGATGTCAAAGCATTTACATGTCTATCTAAAGGACATCAAGCTTTGTCGCGCATAGACATGTTTTTAATTTCTGAAAACTTAAGTGGCAAGGAGGTAAAGGCCGACATTAAAGATATAGTACTTTCTGACCACGCGATTATAGCTATAGAATTTAACTCTAAATCCCTTACTCCTAGTCCGAATAATAATTTCTTTTTTCCCCAATTATCTACATAGTAACCTACATTTTCAAAACTGGCTAGCTAACAAATGGAGAGAATTTGAGAGTTATAACCATGCTTATAAAGATAAGACAGAAATACTCTGGGAGACCGGAAAGGCTGTGCTACGTGGGGATATTAAGGCTTATATGTGTGCTCTTAAAAAAAAATCCTTACAGAAAGAAATTCAACTCTCTAATAGTGTGAGGAACGCATATAATGCGTTCATAGCTGTACCCTCCAAAAATCTTGGAGAAAGATACACAAATTTAAAAACACAAAGGGATATCTTCCTTAAACAACAAATGATATCGGAAGATATAAGAAATAAATCACTTTATGGTGGCTACTCAGGGAAAGCAGCAAAATATCTTGTTAAAATCACTAAAAAGAGATCTTCCAATTATATTGCCGCAATTAGATCTGGGAAAAATAGATTTACCGCCCAATCACGACATTCAACATACGTTCACAGATTTTTTTAAAATCTCTACAAAGCTAAACTTCCCAATCAAAAGAGGTTTTGGGATAATGTAAAGATCCCCAAAATGCCACAAGAGATAATCAATCAACTCAACGCTCCGATCTCCATACAAGAAATTCTAACTGGTATTAAAGCTGCCAAATTGAACAAAGCCCCCGGCCCCGACTCGCTACCAGCTGAATTCTACAAGATCCTTGCAGACCAAATAGTGTCTAATCTACATAAGTTATTTAATTCTTATTATTCCGCAGATATGCCATGCTCTCAGTATTTTGCGGCGTCAAACATAGCTTTAGTTCTCAAAAAAAGAAAAAGATCCTGAAATCCCCTCTTCATATCGTCCTATTTCCCTGTTAAATTTTTACTATAAATTACTTACGTCCATAATTGCAAAAAGATTGGCTCCTCACCTAAATAATATTATACATGACAATCAGGCTGGCTTCATGATGGGGAGAAGCCCGACAAAAAATATCCGCAAGGTTATGCTTGTACTGGACTACCTGCGGAGTAATAAGAAAGTGTTAAAAAAAGATGCTGCCATCTTAACAGTCGACGCCGAAAAGGCCTTCGACTTTATCTGTTGGGACCATCTCTTTTCGGCCTTGGAAAAGTTTGGCTTTTCGGGGTATTTTACAAATTTGATTAAAGCTATCTATAACAATCCCTCCTCAGCAATTTTTATCAATGGTTCTATCACGGAGCGTTTATTTTACAGAGAGGCACTAGGCAGGGATGCCCCCTATCGCCTATCCTCTTCAACATATCACTAGAACCACTGGCGATTCTCCTTAGGCAGCAGTTAGAAGGCATCCAGATTGGTAAACAAAAATATGTTTTAGCTTTGTATGCCGACGATCTACTCCTTTTCTTATCTGGTCTAAAAGAAAGCCTACCTAAGCTATTAGAGTCAGTGCAAATATTTGCGTCATTTTCTGGTTACAAAATCAATGTTCAAAAATCTGAATTACTGTGGATACATAGAACTGCGTTCCATGTATTAGATCATCCATTTAGAGAGGTCACTCAAATAAAGTATTTAGGAATAACAATGTCAAATTCCCCACAAGAATGGTATGAGTTGAATTATGTTAAATTCTTCAATTACTGTAAGCAGAAATTGAAAGACTGGGCCCCTCTCCCTATCTCTCTTTCAGCACGTATTATGCTTATTAAAATCATACTTTTACCAAAGTTAATATATCTTCTCCAAAATATACCTTTCCTTTTACATAAGGTAGATATAAAATTATTTAACCGAATATCTAGTGAATTTCTCTGGAAAGGAAAGAGACCCCGAATTGCATTAAATGCATTAACACTCTCCAAAGAGTCGGCGGGCCTCGCTTTCCCCGAATATTACCTACTACAATATTGCTTCAATAGCAAAACTGGCGGCTGACTGGATCTCAGAGAAAGAATTTTTCACTGTCTTTGCCGGGGAGACAAACCTTGTTCACCCATTCAACTTAAAAGCTCTTTTACACTGCCCAATTTCACAACTGCCACCGGCAATTGCTAAAATGCCGACTTTTAAAAATGTGATTCTGGCATGGCAGAAATTCTGTGTAGAAATAGGAACATCTCCATTTGTCTCGGAATATCTCCCAATTCAGGGATGCCCAGGATTTGTTCCAGGTTTCACTTATAAGGTCTTTGAGAGATGGAAACTGAAAGGGCTGACCTCCATAAAACAATTAATCACTTCTAATACAATAATTAGATCATTCCTTGACATCAGAGTAGAATTTGAGCTTCCCCAATCTGATCACTTTGCGTATTTGCAAATTAAGCACTACATCACAGATCTCAAACTTAAATTTGGCTCTAATTGGACATATGCTCCCGTTAAGGAGCCTAATGAATCAATATAACAGTGGGGGCTTCGTCAATCTCTCCATTCTATCGTTTGATGACGATTTCCAAACATGAGGCCCAACTGGAGAAAATAGTAGCTATTTGGAGTAATAGTTTTCCAGAGCTTAGGCCTCAACAAATTCAAGTGAGCCTGAACCTGTTGAATAAAACAGGAAATGCCCTAGCATGGCGAGAACGGCATTTTAAAAATGATTTATGCGACATATATCACCCCCCGACAAATTATCTAAATGGTATCGAAAAATTATCGGATGATGGAAATGTCAGGCCCAACAAGCAAACCTCTTACATTGCATCTGGTTGTGCCCTAAAGTCCAACAGTTCTGGCTGAAAATTAAGTTTTGGTTGAATAAAATCTTAGACACAGAAATAAGACTAGAGGCCCAAATGGTCATCTTCTTAGTTAAATTTTCACAACAGCAAAAGAATTATAAGTTAATTAATACCGTAATTTTATTAGCTAGGAATGTGATCCTGACATCCTGGAAACTCCCCCACCTACCTCCGTTTATAAAATTTAAAAAAGAAGTATTGAAACAATGTATGGTGGAACAATATGCAATATCTAAGTACAATGAGACCCACATAAAGAGATTCCTAGATAAATGGGGTGTAGTAATATTGTCACTTACTCCACTGGCACAGCAGCAATTAATTAAGCCTCTTAGCCAATCGGCTTACATTCTTGAATTGATTAACGCGGGCAGATACCCAGCATTTTGGGTCGATTAGAGAGAGAGCAGAGAGGGTTGGGGGGCACTGTAGATTCTTTTCCTCGGTTCCCTCTCTTTCTTCGCTCTTCCTCTTTTTTTTTTTTTTTTTTTTTTTTTTTTTTTTCTTCTCCGTCCTCTCCCTCTACCCTTCTTCGTTCCCGTACCCCCCTCGTATTGACACCATTAAAAAGTATGTTTAACCTGTTCTAGGACAGGTATATATGGATTTATATTCTCACAGAGATTAGCCTCATACATTCTACAGGAAAAATCAAAAATTACGTGATACATAGCCTATACTTTTCTGCCACATACTACTAATACAGAGACTCTAGGGACACCATTGTATTTGCTATATTTAAGTTTTGTCTTTTTTCGGTTAAAAATGATTCTTGTTTGCTTAAATGCTTTAAGATTTGATAATACTTGTCTCATCTCTGTAAAGAACACTGTTTGTATCCCTGACACATAGTTTGTAATAAGATGACTGTGTGTACGTCAATAATAAATAAACATTTAAAAAAAAAAATTGCATGCTCTATCTGAATCACAAAAGAAAAAAAAATGGGTTCAGTGTCCCTTTAAGTACATGGACTAATACATATGTAAACAAAGCCACAAATTATTATAATTAGTAATATATTACTATTAGATTTTAGGATTATATCATGTAAAGTTTGATCTTGTGCATAGTATAATAATATTTATAAGTCACTTGATTTACCTTTTGTTAACATATATCTGATCTCTAGAAAAGAAAATGTAATTCAATTGATAGAGACATCAAAGACCCTTTTTTTGTTGCTGTTTTCCTTTGCCTTGTAAAGTGCCAAAAAAGAAAAACAGATGCTATTAGTAAATAATGTAGTGTATAATTAGTTTAGATTAATTTCATTACATTGCTGAAGAACAGAGACGTGGCTGTTGTTGTCATGGCATTAATCAGTTGTTACAAATTGTAATCTAATACTGGAAATTAGCAGAAAGTAGATAAATGTGTTATTTGGGGCTGTATGCCTTATGGGCTGCAAAGAATATATTCTCATTCATTTTCCAAGAAAATCACCCAGCTGAAATGACATCAATCAATAGATTTCATTGAAACTCAGTTTACTGGTCTAAATTATTTTTCATTTAACTATCATGTCCTACACAGAATTAGGATTAAAATATGTTGAATATTTAATTTTTAAGCAATCAAGATTTTGATGAAAATAAAATTAAAGGGACATTCTTTAACGTCTCATTCTCTCTAGAGAGGGTAAAATGCAAATTCTGTAACCTAATCTTTCATCAAAATGCTGCAAATCAATAGCTGATTTAAGCAATCTGCAGCATTTTCTTTTTAAACCTAGGTTACAGTATTCATAATTTCACAAATTCTGCAAATCAGATATCTAGCAATTTGCAGCATTTACACATTTCCTTATTGCCGCTGGGGAGAACAGGATTTTAACAACAAAAATGAAGAGGTGTTAGTGTCTCTTTCATATATAGGTAGTGAGCAAGGAGAATGAAATTAGAATAGTTAAAGATACATATTGCTTCCTTGTGTCAGTATGCTGCTTGTACCCCCCACCACTCCAGTGACATCCCTATTTAATCAACCTGAAAATAATGGTAGTCCCTTAATGGGAGTAAACTCTGTACCCTAAATTTTCACCCTTTTTAAATTTGTTCCCAATGATCCATATTACTTGCTGGAGTGTATTAAATTGTTTACAAATAGTTTAATTTACCTTTATTTCTGCCTTTGAAATAGCTGATTTTGCCTGTGGTATCCTAACCTTTACTGAACGTTTCTATACTTAAGTGTTGGCTATAGAAAAACTGTATAAACATAGCGAGCAGAAGAAATTGCACTCCCAGTGGGGGTTAGAAGAGATAAGTAAAAATGATAATTTTTAATTGTTCTCTCTAAGTATTGGACTTTTGTATACAGACAGATATAATATTAAAAAGCATGTGAGTGTACAAAAAAATAAAGAGATCAAAACTGGCTATTTCATATATAAAAATAAATCTAAAGAAGCAATTTCCTCATGCATTTTTACTTTGCAGCTTCTATAACAAGTCATAGGAAACACAAGAATAAAAACAATTTTACATAATCTCGCACTATTGGAGTAGAGGATAGGATTGTTACAAGAGGACTCTAGTGCAGTCTAAATTTTGACAAGCGATGCTGATTCAAGTGACCATTGCGTATAATGAATAATTAAAGTAATTACACTTTGTTTTTACTACGCATGAACATTTTATGGGAAATTTTGAGGTTAATTTCCTGTTATGCTTAGGATCATTTATAAAAACAAATCCAGCCTAAAAGTTCATCAAACACATCTTGCTTTCACATAAAAATTTCCGTTTTTCCCCACATTCTCTAGAGAAGCTAAACAGCAAAATTTGTAACCTAGGTTTTTCAAAACAAAATGCTGCAAATTTGGCTAAACCAGCTATTTGATTTGTAACACCTTCAGGGTATAGAATTTGCTTTTTTACCTCTCAAACGAACGTGGAAAAAAGCACAATCCTATACAATAAAAGGACAAGTAGAGACCAAACATACTTGGCCTTAACCCCTTAACGACCAGCGCTGATGCGCAAGATAAAGCGTGACGGACGGCGCTGGTCGTAAGCCCACGAGTGGGGCAGTGCAGAAATAGTCTTGCAGAGTTACAAAGCAGAAAGGGACACTCCGCGGTGGTGCCGATCGTTTGTGGCATGGGAGGGTTAAGAGGGAGGTGGGGTGGGCGGCCCATGCGCTGGAGGGGGCGGGAGGGGCGGGAACAGGTGGGATCGCTACACAACAGAAGAAAATGTATGCTAAGTGTGGCAGGGAGGTGGAAGGAGAGAGGGGGAGGATGGAGAAGGAGGTACAGGGGATCCAAGAGTGGAATATAGGCTAGGGAAAGGATCTTGGAGGGAGACATTTTGGCCGTGTACACGTGCTTTAACACTAGTATTTTACATAAAAGCAATAGGTATCTAAGCACTAACCCCTAACCCTAGCTCAGCTAGCCACCAAGATGGCTCATTTTACATCAGTACTACTTGCAGTTGTAGTTTTTGAGTATAAAATAGTAAGTATTAAACTGTGCTTTAGGGTGATTGAAAGACAGAACAAAACTTTCATGTTTCAAATAGAGCATGTCATTTTAAGTCATCTTTTAATGCATTTATTTTATGATTGTTCTTTGTTCATTTTTGGTCAGGAGCAATAATACACTACTGGGAGGTAGCGGGGGATTGGTGGCTGGATATATGTCACTTGCTCAGCAGATATGTTCAGGTAGATCCCAGTGATGCATTTCTGCACTCTGAAGCTGACTTTAAATGCAATGGTTACCCTTTTTTGCTAGGGTTAAACACATTGTTGTATGGAAGAAATAGTGTAATAATAAAATGCCCTAACACATTAACAGCATTATCTGTTTTGCACAAGTATGTCTCTTTAAGCACATCTGTACCCTCAGTCACTGCCTATCACCCACAAACTGTCTAGAACTTGGGGACTCCACCAACTTATGCTGACTAGCAGTCAGGAACCAACCTTGTTGCTGAGTTAATACACAATTCCATGTTAAGCTATATATTTTTAATATTGTTATGTTACTTTTTACATTTATGATTAAAACCACCAATAACCAGCTTTTTTTCTTTCTTAAAGGGACAGAAAACACCTTGTGAGTTTTACATAAATGTTTAGATATGCACAATGAAACAACTTTGCAATATATTTTTTTATTATTTATTTAACCCCCTTTTCATGTAATTTAGCTCCAAAAACTGAGCAATTACTAATTCTCAGAACTTTGAATGCACCCTGCTGACTTCTCAAGGAGTAAACCTGTCACATAACTGCCCCTAATTGGCTTTATCCGATAACAACTGCCAAACAATGCCCTTTATACCAATTTTATGATAGTGGCTAGCCTTGTATTCTGTGGACTAAAGCCCAGATTGGCTCCTCCTAGGGTTGCCAGGTGTCCAGTAATCACCCAGACAGTCCCAGTTTTTTAGCAGGCTGTCCAGCAAAATGTTCACAAAAATACTGACACTTAAATGTCTGTTTTGTTTAAAGTTCATGAGTGTTAAATGTATAATATCTCCTATGCCACAATGTATTATAAATATTGGAACTGAAAAAAAAGTGAGTATGTGAGGGGCAGTCAAGGGGTCAACTTTTTCTTTTGTTTCATGTGTTTACTGGCAATCAAAGATGTACAATAACTGATTTGTATGTTACTGGAAGCCAAGGTGTAAAATGGCTGCCTATGTGTGAAAAATATACATGGTAGGATCAAGAGTGGGCTCTAAGGAAGAGTTTTGGTGGAGGGCATTGTGGACACCCACAAACCATTGTGCCATTTTACCTTCAGATTGTCCCTTATTTCTATGGAGGGCATCTGCCAACCCTAGTTCCTCCAAATAAGGCAAATGGTGGGGTGCAGGTTTGGCTACTGAAAAATAATTGCAGTAAAAATAATGTTAATCTTGTTTTAAAAATGTTAAGACTTGTCGATATGCTCTTCTATAGCAACACAACAGAAATGTCTTGTAATTACACAGTGTCTACTGTTTCTCTAAAAAAAACTTGCGTCCAGGTGCAAATTAATAAATTTCGTGGTATTCTTCAAAAAAATAATTTATTTTATAAAAAATAAGCAAATACACTAGGAGCTGAATTCCTGCCAATAACGATGAGGATAAAAGATTATACTGGCAACTTGCCAATTCACTAGTTCAGGGAAATGATGGATCATGGGAATTCAGGATTTGTTTTAAAGTAGACTAGTGCACAAAAAACACACACAATACAGATCAGTGTCTTTAAAATCATTATGCATTGTATCAAAATAAAACCAATGTTTAATTTCTAACGGAACAGATTTGCAAAATCATATTTTTGTAATTTTCTACCATACAGATTTTTTTAAAAGGTGTTTTCAATTGAAAATAATTAAATATAAAAAAAATAGGGCTAGATTACGTGTGGAGTGCTATTATCACTCCCGCTCGCTCACTAACTCTGCTTGACGTTCGGCTTGTTGCTGCGTCGGGTAGCACGCGAATTGCAAGTTAACAGTAAAGTTTTTTTCACCCACACACTAACTCAACGTGCGCAAGGAGCCCAAGATAGAATATTGCGACTGTGTTATGCTTTCCCATAGACTTCAATGGAGTGAGAAAAGCATACAAGAAAATCTAACACCAATACTTGCACGCTAACCGGAATCACCATAATCCCCCTACTCTAATAACCTCTAAACCGCCACATAGCCCACTGAAAAGTACCCCACTACACGATTAACCCTTAAACTGCCACACACCCACATCACAAAATACCCCTTTACACTATTAACCCCTAAACTGCCAAACCTCCACATCGCAAAGTACCCCTCTACACTATTAACCCCTAAACCGCCAAACCTTCACATCGCAAAATACCCCTCTACACTATTAACCCCTAAACCACCACAACCCCATCGCAAAATACCCTCTACACTATTAACCCCTAAACCAGCACAGACTCCATTGCAAAATACCCCTCTACACTATTAACCCCTAAACTTCTACAACCACATTGCAAAATACCCCTCTACACTATTAACTCCTAAACCACCACAACCCACATCGCAAAATACCCCTCTACACTATTATCCCATAAACTGCCACAACCCCATCGCAAAGGACCCACTAACCTCTAACACTGCTATATATGCTTATATACATATATATTTATGTGTTTATATGTGTATATACACATATTAACACATAACTATATAGGTATATAATCATATACCTATATATTTAAATTTGCTGCAATCACTGCACGATTTACCCCCTTTCGCTGCGCTAGTTCTCATGCCATGTTTTACAGCATGAGAACAAAGCTCCCATTGGAGCCTATGGAATGCGGTCTTGTGAGCACAAAGCTTCCATTCAATGTGAACGCAAGGTTCGCATTGCACCTAAATTGTAATACCAGCACACATTTGCATGCGCTAGTATTATTAACTGCAAATATTATCGCAGAAGCGATATTTTGTGATCCACTTATAATCCAGCCCTTAGCTTGCCACCTATACTGATCCTCTCAGTGGGAGTAGAAGAAAGAGCTCAGCCCATTTGAAAAAGTGTTCCTGCAGTTAATTTGAATACAAAAAAAGTTAGCAGCTGCTTGCCTGAGTACTCTATCCTTTGAAGGGAGTTAGTTGCTCAAATTTACTGTTCTATGGGTACAGAGCATTTCTTATTTCCCCAAAATATTCCTTTTTCTTATTTCCCCAAAATATTCCTTTTTTTGCTTCAGTACTCTGGACAGCATTTTTTTTATTGGTGGATTAATTTATCCACCAATCAGCAAGGACAACCCAGGTTGTTCACCAAAAATGGGCCGGCATCTAAACTTACATTCTTGCATTTCAAATAAAGATACCAAGAGAATGAAGAAAATTTGATAAAAGGAGTAAATTAGAAAGTTGCTTAAAATTTCATGCTCACTCTGAATCACGAAAGAAAAATTTTGGTTACAGTGTCCCTTTAAGTGAAAAATTAACAAAATGTGTAGTCTTTTTATATTTACACTCTTGAGTCAACAGCTCCTACTGAGCATGTGCAAGAATTCACAGAATATATGTATGTGCATTTGTGATTAGATGATGGCTGTCACATGACATAGACAAAACTTTGAAATTGTCAGAAAAAAAATGCTACTACTCATTTGAAGTTGCTATTTCATTGTCTTTTTATCATGCATGTGTTGGTTATTATGTAAATCTACTGTATTTACTGGTCCTTTAAATGTACATATACATATATTCTCTTGATTTACTATGCATTTAGTTCAAAAGCAGGGCTGACCCAAGCGTTGTTATGGCCTAGGCAAGGCTTAAAATGTATGCCCCATACATGGCCCATCACTTGGTGCTCATGCACCAAGGAAACTTGGCTGGTGTCTTCTTGCTGCTAAGGCCGCTATCTCTGTCTGGGGAGGGCTGACATGGATACCAGAGCCTAGTGGCAGATTGTAACCAGCTGAAGCCTCAGGGGGAGCAGCTGAGTGAGGGATGAAAAAAAATGTGAGGAAAGAAAGGAGGGGCAGGAGAGGAAGGAGGGGAGAGGCCACGCCTACTAGTGCTCACTCAGCCCAGGGAAGGTTTATCTGAGGCAGCTGTTTTCCCCTCTGTGCTCCCTGAAGCTCCTGAGTGTGAATTGTTCTATGAGCCTGGGCCTGGTGTCACTGCACTGGCTGTAGTTCCGCACCTGGTTGAAATGCGCCCCACGTTCTTTGTGCCCCAAGCAACCACCTAGGTAACCCAGTTTAAAAGGTAACCAAAGTTTCACTCCAGGAACCCCCCCTTTTTGCTCCAGATGAGGAAATAACAAGTAACATAATAACATAATAGATGAGGTTGAGAAAAAGACCGAAGTCCATCGAGTTCAACCTATACAAATCTAATATACTTACAAAAAAACTCCAGTTAAGCTTAAATTAAACCCATTAAAAAGTGACCCATTTAACACAAAAAATGTATCCAAACCATTTTTAAATTTATCTAAGGTATTGGCATTCACTACCTCCTTTTTATTGCTTTTACAGGAGATTAAGGAGATTTTTCAGGAGATTAAGGGGTCGAATTATCAGGCTCACTGGAAACAGTAGTTATGAAGCAGCGATCTAAAGACCTCTGCTCCATAACTGGTCTGCTGCCTCTGAGGCTGCGGTCTTCAATCCGCCCGATCCTATACGATCGGGCTGATTGACACCCCCTGCTAGCGGCTGTGAATCTGCAGGGAGCAGCATTGCCCAAGCAGTTCACAAGAACTGCTTGTGTAATGATAAATGCCAACAGCGTATGATGTGTATCATGTCCGCTCGCACTTTGATAAATTGACCCCTAAATCTCCTTTCCTCCAACCTTAAATTCTGACCTGTTGTCACAAACAATTTTCTTGGAATTAACAGAGCTTCTGCCATCTCTGTATATGGGCCTTGAATATATTTATATAAAGTAATCATGTCACCTCTCAAGCGCTTTTTTTCTAGAGAAAACAGACCCAGTTTGGCTAACTTCGCCTCATAGCTTAAATTCTCCATTCCCCTTCTTAGCTTTGCGGCCCTTCTCTCAACTTTTTTTAGGTGTGCATTATCTTTTTTGAGATCGGTCCCCAGAACTGCACTCCATACTCAAGGTGAGGTCTTACCAGGGATTTATATAGTGACTGAATTATGCTTTCCTCCCTTGCATCAATGCCTCTTTTAATACATGCTAGTATCTTATTAGTCTTGGAAGACGCTGCCCTGCATTGTGCACCCATCTTTAGCTTGTTATCTATTACTACTCCCTAATCCCTTTCCTCCTCTGTTTGGCTAAATCTAGTCCCATTTAAACAATACATTTCCTGCTTATTTGTACTTCCAAAATGTAAAACCTTGCATTTTCCCGTATTAAATCTAATTTTCCATTTACCCGCATATACTTCTAATGTTTGCAGATCCCATTGTAAGTTCATCCTGCTCTGACCTAATGACCTTACACAACTTTGTATCATCTGCAAAAATAAAGATGTTGCTATTTAATCCTTGCTCCAAGTCATTAAAGAGATAGAAAACACCAAAAATGTTATTGCTTAAAAAGATAGATAATCCCTTTATTTACCATTCCCCAGTTTTGCATAACCAACACGGTTATAGAAATATACTTTTTACCTCTGGGATTACCTTGTATCTAAGCTTCTGCAGACTGCCTCCTTACCTTAGATCTTTTGACAGACTTGCATTTCAGGCAATTAGTGCTGAATCTTAAATAACTTAGCGCTGCGGAATCTGTTGGCGCTCTACAAATAACCGATAATAATAATAAATAACTCCAGGTGCATGTGCACTAACACCCTCTAGCTGTGAAAAACTGTCAAATGTATTCAGGTAAGAGGTGGCCTTCAAGGGCTTAGAAATTAGCATAGTAGCCAACCTAGGTTTGGTTTTCAACTAAGAATACTAAGGGAACAAAGCAAATTTGATGATAAAAGTAAATAAAGTTGTTTAGAATTCCATGACCTATCTAAATAATGAAAGTTTAATTTGGAATTTACTATCCCTTTATTAAAAATATTAAAAAGAACAGGACCCAGTACTGATCCCTGGCTGACTCCACTGATTACCTGTCCAATCTGAGTATGATCCATTTACTACTACTAGTTGCTCCCCGTCTTTTATCCAGTTATTTATTCATGATCTAACATTTTCAGCTATCCCCAGTCCCTTAATTGTGTACATTAATCTCTCATGTGGCTCTGTATCAAACGCCTTTGGAAAATACAAGTATATCACATCAACTGATTCCCCTTTATCTATATTTTTACTTACTTCCTCGTAGAATCTAATAAGCTTAGCTTGACATGATTTATTTCTCATAAAACCATGCTGATTTTAACTCATAATCTTGTTTATACGAATATCCTCATCAATATAATCCCTTATTATCCCATCAAGTATCTTCCCCTCTATTGATGTCAGACTAACTGGTCTATAGCTTCCTGGATCAGCGCTGCTTCCCTTTTTGAAGTGTGGCACCACACCAGCTTTACGCAAGTCCTGGGGTACTATGCCAGAGGATGATTCTTGAGAAATTAAGAGTAGAGATTTGTCTATAACAGCGCTAAATTCCCGTAAAACCCTTGGGTATATTCCATCTGGGCCTGGAGTTTTATTTACCTTAATATTATCCAGTTTTTTTTTTGCCATTTATGTATTTAAAAAAACTTTTAGTTTTACTCCTTTGCAATTAATCTTTCATTTTCAATTTTGGCTAATTTGATTGCTTTTTTGCATGCTTTGTTACATTCCTTATAAATTTGGCATGTTGAGTCAGTACTATTTTCTTTGAATAATTTAAATGCCCTACATTTTTTCCTAATTTCTCTTATCACATTTTTATTTAGCCACATTGGCTTAGATTTTTTTTATTTTACTTTTATAACCATATGGTATGCGTTGATATGTATATCTATTTAACAAAGTTTTAAATGTTATCCATTTATCCTCTGTATTTTTATTAGAGACTACTTTGTCCCAATTTATGTTATTTAATGATTTCCTTAAATCATTGAATTTTGCTTCTTAAAATTACAAGTCTTAGTTAATCCTTTAAGACACTGCTTATGGAAAGTGATTTCAAATGTGACCATGTAATGATCACTGTTACTTAAATGTTCTTTGACATCTATGTTTGATATTATATCTGTATTGTTTGATAGCACTAAATCCAATATAGCTTTATTCCTAGTTAGCTCCTCTATTAATTGTGACAAGAAGATATCTCTGAGAACATTTAAAAATCTATCTTCCTTAGCTGAATTACTAGTTTAATTGGCCCAGTTTATGCCAGGGTAGTTAAAATCTCCCATAATTACAGCACTGCTATTATTAACAGCCTTTCCTATTTACATTAGTAGTTGAGTTTCCTCCATGTCACTAATGTTGGAGAACTTGTAGCATGTTCCTAGTAATATTTTTTTAGGATTTTTTTCCCCCACTCCTTATTTCAACCTACATGGTCTCTACTCTCACCTGTATCATCATAAATATCTACCCTTATTGTAGGTTTAAGGTTAGGTTTAATATACATGCATATACCTCCACCCCTTTTATTACTCTTGTCCTTGCTAAATAAAGTATAACCCTCTAAGTTAACTGCCCATTTGTGTGAACCATCCCACCAAGTTTCAGTTATACTGATAACATCATAGTCCTCTTCTGCAACTAAGAGCTCCAGCTTCCCTATTTTACCAGTCATGCTTTTTGCACTTGGCGTCATACATTTAATTTTCATGTGCTTTCTGCTGCTACTTGGTGCACTTTCCTCTAAACTTTCTATTGTGACATTTCCTAAGTCATCTCTTCCTTGAGATACTCTAGTTGTGACGTATTCACAGACTGATCTTTCTGTTCTATTATGCTTGGACTGACACTCCCCCCCTTTGCCTAGTTTAAAAGATTTTCTAAGGGTGCTTCCAACCTCTCCCCCAAAGTAAATGGAACATACACATGTATCCTCATCTGGAGTGGCACAGAAGCACCACTTTGACTATGCATTTAACCCGTTTGCAGGGCAAGGCATTGTTTAAAAAAAAATAATCTAATCAGGACTGAACTGGGACTAACAATAGGCACGGGCATTTAAGGGCAGAGCAGCCCACATCAGTTAGACCTCTATCAGCCAGATAGCCATTATAGACCAGATTTCTCCTCCTGCAGCACCTCTGCTTTACAGCCCCCCCCCCCCCAAAAAAAGTAGTTTTTGCTTTACAAAATAGCCAGACTGTAATCTTCCTATTGCTACTAATATTAAGAGAGAGTTTCTATATAGCAACAAGGCCCACTTAAGTGCCCGTCCCAATGGGAATTTGCCCTGTATGCCCTATGGCCAGTCCAGGCCTGATTGCATGGACAGTAAACACTTTGAGATTGTAAAATTAAATGTTTGATTCTGTGTACTATATATTTTAATATTTTTATTTTGTTCCATTTCTAAAAGTTTTCCAGTTCTGGGATTTGCAAGCACATAGAAAGCTGCACCACATATGTCCCTTACTGACTTCAGCAGAGATGATTAGATAAGAACTGCAAAACAATAGAACATTTGCTAACATAATAACAGTGGCAGGTTGTGTCTATTCCAGTAACAAATGCAGCAAAAAAGAAAGAAAAAAGAAAATACAGTCAAAACATTTTCAAACTCAACCAATATGTTTGTTTATTGCAAGACTGCAGAAAGAAATCTTGTAATGAAAAGGTGTTAGTTTATTGTTCCTTTAACTAAAACAATTTCAATTTCAAATTGCTACAATTCTATGCAGACACTTAAAAGAAACAAGAATTCCTTGCAGGAAAAAAAAACAAAAAACATTAGGAAACTAAAAACAAAATACATGATTTAAATCAAAGCTTAGTTTAGTACACAGTTCTTTAAATAAACTTTTGGGAAAAATAGAGTTTTCTTCCAATGTGGTCGATTGCTACGTCAGTTAATGTCAGAGATAGTCTGTGCCTTTCTCTCAATGTTTTCGTTGCTTAGGGAGGTGCACTAATATCCAACCAGCTGGCGTGAGAAGACCCATTGCGAAAACAGAAAGACCAATCACTGTCTCCTGAAAGAACAAATAAAAATGATTAATCACAAATGTATTTATCTATTGATCCTCAAAGTAGTAATGGTTAACTAGAACTCAGATTAAAGGGATATTAACATCTAAAAATAGCTATCACACATATGAAAGGCAACTATTAAAATATAATAAAATATTTTTGAATGAAAAATGGTGAGAATAAAACAAGAGGGAAGTTTCTAAGATACATACGAGAAATCTTCATGAAGAATAAGAAACTGACTATTCTGCATAGTAGAATCCATATAATTACAAACAAATAGGATAAATCATATGTGGTCTTAATAATAGGAGCTCTTCACTTTTTCATTATTCTTTTTATATGAGTATATAAACCTTAGGCAAACTGAGAGCCAATCAATGCTAATATGATCTACTGGTGTCTTATTATCAATGTATTCACTGACAGCTGAAGAGTATGTCATGTTGAATTCTGTATACTGAATATGAAATGGGTCATGGAACCTCATATGAATCATTATACCAGCGAAGCTAACAACACAATGATAAGAACAATAACTGTGGATGTCCATGTGATAGCTTATAGACATAATTAAAGATAGTCTCATATTCAAGGCAATTTTTAATTTTAATGTTGTATCTAAATACCTCTCAATATTTTCCACTTCTATTTCGGGCCAGGAGGCTCAGGAAACATACTGTATGATCTGGAAGGCAGAGATGGACAGTACAGGGACAGGTTGCCTCATAGGAGGGGTCTGTGCTGAATCTGAATTGTCCACAGTTTAACTGGACAGTCCTGTGGGTCATGGGTGGAGAAATGTTTTTTGAGGTAGATTTTGTGAGGTACCAGGTTTTATTTTCTAGAAACTAAGATCTAATTAATGCCCGAAAATGTTAGGAGACACAATGGGACTGAGCTCCCAACCTGTAAAAAGTGTAGGTTGTTTGAGGGCTTTAGAATGTTGGAATTTTATACTACACATTTGTTCTTATCTTGTATTACAGAAGCTTAGTATACCAATATACCAATATCTTTTATATTAGCAGTTAGGTCAATAAGCAACATTGAATTAAGGAGAAGTATTTTTTAAGACAACAAAAGGAGGCATTTTAAAAAAAGTATTAAGCCAAGAAAGCAGCCAGTTTATTCAGTGAGGAAGTACAGCTGAGTAATAGACAGCATTATCCAGCTGCCAGTATATAATAAAGAGTATTGAATAAAGAGTACAGAGGCGGCTCTGTTAACAAATCAGTTGCCGGCCCGTGATCCTGTGACCATGGATCCCAACAGACCAGCATGACATTGCATTGGTTGCCTCCTACTAAAGCGCTTTAGGAAGTTTAAGGAATCCTTTTATATATTGGCAGAGAACTGGTACAGGACACAAGCTATTCACATACCTCACCACAAACACCTGTTCCTTATGTCAACAACTTTTGCACAGGAAGATTATGTCTATGCTCTGCATGATTATTATACTTCTGTAGCTAAAATTGACAGAGGTAGCTCTGGACAGTAATGCACAGAGAATTCAAGATGAGGTAATCAATGGAAGCCATCTTGAAAAGAGCAGTCATCTCAATACAATGTTCTTAGTCACAGTAAAGTAGTCTTCATACCCCTCAGATAAATTATTTATGTGGGTTATGTCTGAGCAGGTGTAATGTACCAATACCTCATTGGTACCTAGGCTTAGAGGGTAGGGGGTTGAAGTTGAAGTGTTAACCAGTCGATTCCACATAACACACTGGATCCAATCATTAATGACAGTAAAGGTCCCCACCTATGGACAAAACTGCCTTTAAAGTCAACAATATAAGTTTAAAAAAAGCTTATTTGATTCCCAAAGAGAATTTAACTTTGACAATTATCTCTGTCTAGACTCGGAATGTCAAATATGACAATAATATTTATGAATAGCCACAACCAGAGATACTCCCTAAATTATATATTTTACATATTTAAAAAAATAAAAATAAAAACATATTTTACTTTATCTTAAATTCTCTAAGGTTTATGGAGGAATGGTTCCCCAGATCTGTTATAGGAGATGTCTTATAACCCCCTGAGCAATGGTTCTCTACAAACTGGAATATTCTACACACTTTTCATGCAATATAATATTTACATGGCTGCTCTTTCACGTGTAAATTAGAATATTTTGCCAACAATGGGCCAGATTACAAGTGGAGCAGCATTTAATGCTCCAGCTCAATCGTTAACTGCACTAGAAGTACGCTTTTTGCGTGCATCGGTTTGTGCTCATATTACAAGTTGAAAGTAAAAAGTTAGCATTTTTGTGCTAACCCGATGAGCGTAAAAAGTTGAACTTAGACTATCACCCACGCAATAACCTATTCCCCAATAGAAGTCAATGAAGCAAAAAACACCCTACTCACTTGCAAACCCGATCACATATTCTCAAAGTGCGCTAACCCGACATGAAAATATGAATATTTCCCAATCCAATATTCTTCATATAAAAGCATATATTCTATTTATTCATAAATACATATGATTTTTTTTGCACAAAATTATATTTATACCTAAATATATATTTATATTGATGATTATAAATATAGGTGTAGATAAATATGTTATGTATAAAAAAATGTTATATCTAGGAATATCTATTTAAAAATATATAGAACATATTCTGCTAAGTGAAGAACATAGGAATGTGAAATATTTACAGTAAATACACATGATAACACTTTATTAAATATGAATATTGTATAAATATGATTATACATGTTTTCATCTACTTGACAGCAACGGGCTCCAATGCACTTCTATATAAGTATACATATGTATTTATGTATTTATATGTGTATTTAAGACTGTAAATACATACAAACACATATAAATACATATGTACACATATATTTATACATACAGTACATACATATATATATATAACATAATTTATGCTTACCTGATAAATTTATTTCTCTTGTAGTGTATCCAGTCCACGGATCATCCATTACTTATGGGATATTAACTCCTCCCCAACAGGAAGTGCAAGAGGATTCACCCAGCAGAGCTGCTATATAGCTCCTCCCCTAACTGCCATTACCAGTCATTCGACCGAAAACATGCAGAGAAAGGAAAACCATAGGGTACAGTGGTGACTGTAGTTTAATGGAAAAATTACCTGCCTTAAAGTGACAGGGCGGGCCGTGGACTGGATACACTACAAGATAAATAAATTTATCAGGTAAGCATAAATTATGTTTTCTCTTGTTAAGTGTGATCCAGTCCACGGGATCATCATTACTTATGGGATACCAATACCAAAGCAAAAGTACACGGATGACGGGAGGGACAGGCAGGCTCTTTATACAGGAAGGAACCACTGCCTGAAGAACCTTTCTCCCAAAAACAGCCTCCGAAGAAGCAAAAGTGTCAAATTTGTAAAATTTGGAAAAAGTATGAAGAGATGACCAAGTTGCAGCCTTGCAAATCTGTTCAACAGAGGCCTCATTCTTAAAGGCCCAAGTGGAAGCCACAGCTCTAGTAGAATGAGCTGTAATTCTTTCAGGAGGCTGCTGTCCAGCAGTCTCATAGGCTAAACGAATTATGCTACGAAGCCAAAAAGAAGAGAGGTAGCAGAAGCTTTTTGACCTCTCCTCTGACCAGAGTAAACGACAAACAGGGAAGACGTTTGTCGAAATTCCTTAGTTGCCTGTAAGTAAAATTTAGGGCACGGACTACATCCAGATTGTGCAGAAGACGTTCCTTCTTCGAAGAAGGATTTGGACACAAAGAAGGAACAACAATCTCTTGATTGATATTCCTGTTAGTGACTACCTTAGGTAAGAACCCAGGTTTAGTACGCAGAACTACCTTATCCGAATGAAAAATCAAATAAGGAGAATCACAATGTAAGGCTGATAATTCAGAGACTCTTCGAGCCGAGGAAATAGCCATTAAAAATAGAACTTTCCAAGATAACAACTTTATATCAATGGAATGAAGGGGTTCAAACGGAACGCCCTGTAAAACATTAAGAACAAGGTTTAAACTCCATGGTGGAGCAACAGTTTTAAACACAGGCTTGATCCTAGCTAAAGCCTGACAAAAAGCCTTGAACGTCAGGAACTTCTGACAGACGTTTGTGTAACAGAATGGACAGAGCTGAGATCTGTCCCTTTAATGAACTAGCAGATAAACCCTTTTCTAAACCTTCTTGTAGAAAAGACAATATCCTAGGAATCCTAACCTTACTCCATGAGTAACTCTTGGATTCACACCAATAAAGGTATTTACGCCATATCTTATGGTAAATCTTTCTGGTAACAGGCTTCCTAGCCTGTATTAAGGTATCAATAACTGACTCAGAAAAACCACGTCTTGATAAAATCAAGCGTTCAATTTCCAAGCAGTCAGCTTCAGAGAAGTTAGATTTTGATGTTTGAAAGGACCCTGTATCAGAAGGTCCTGTTTCAGAGGTAGAGACCAAGGTGGACAGGATGACATGTCCACTAGATCTGCATACCAAGTCCTGCGTGGCCATGCAGGTGCTATTAGAATCACTGATGCTCTCTCCTGTTTGATTCTGGCAATCAATCGAGGAAGCATCGGGAAGGGTGGAAACACATAAGCCATCCTGAAGGTCCAAGGTGCTGTCAAGGCATCTATCAGAACCGCTCCCTGGATCCCTGGATCTGGACCCGTAACGAGGAAGCTTGGCGTTCTGTCGAGACGCCATGAGATCTATCTCTGGTTTGCCCCAACGTCGAAGTATTTGGGCAAAGACCTCCGGATGAAGTTCCCACTCCCCCGGATGAAAAGTCTGACGACTTAAGAAATCCGCCTCCCAGTTCTCCACTCCCGGGATGTGGATTGCTGACAGGTGGCAAGAGTGAGACTCTGCCCAGCGAATTATCTTTGATACTTCCATCATTGCTAGGGAGCTTCTTGTCCCTCCCTGATGGTTGATGTAAGCTACAGTCGTGATGTTGTCCGACTGAAACCTGATGAACCCCCGAGTTGTTAACTGGGGCCAAGCCAGAAGGGCATTGAGAACTGCTCTCAATTCCAGAATGTTTATTGGTAGGAGACTCTCCTCCTGATTCCATTGTCCCTGAGCCTTCAGAGAATTCCAGACAGCGCCCCAACCTAGTAGGCTGGCGTCTGTTGTTACAATTGTCCAGTCCGGCCTGCTGAATGGCATCCCCCTGGACAGATGTGGCCGAGAAAGCCACCATAGAAGAGAATTTCTGGTCTCTTGATCCAGATTCAGAGTAGGGGACAAGTCTGAGTAATCCCCATTCCACTGACTTAGCATGCACAATTGCAGCGGTCTGAGATGTAGACGTGCAAAGGGTACTATGTCCATTGCTGCTACCATTATGCCGATCACCTCCATGCATTGAGCTACTGACGGGTGTTGAATGGAATGAAGGACACGGCATGCATTTTGAAGCTTTGTTAACCTGTCCTTCTGTCAGGTAAATCTTCATTTCTACAGAATCTATAAGAGTCCCCAAGAAGGGAACTCTTGTGAGTGGAAAGAGAGAACTCTTCTTTTCGTTCACCTTCCATCCATGCGACCTTAGAAATGCCAGTACTAACTCTGTATGAGACTTGGCAGTTTGAAAGCTTGAAGCTTGTATCAGAATGTCGTCTAGGTACGGAGCTACCGAAATTCCCTCGCGGTCTTAGTACCGCCAGAAGAGCACCCAGAACCTTTGTGAAGATTCTTGGAGCCTGTAGCCAATCCGAATGGAAGAGCTACAAACTGGTAATGCCTGTCTAGAAAGGCAAACCTTAGATACCGGTAATGATCTTTGTGAATCGGTATGTGAAGGTAAGCATCCTTTAAATCCACTGTGGTCATGTACTGACCTTTTTGGATCATGGGTAAAATTGTCCGAATAGTCTCCATTTTGAATGATGGAACTCTTAGGAATTTGTTTAGGATCTTTAAATCCAGGATTGGTCTGAAAGTTCCCTCTTTTTTGGGAACCACAAACAGATTTGAGTAAAACCCTTGTCCCTGTTCCGACCGCGGAACCGGATGGATCACTCCCATTAACAATAGATCTTGTACGCAGCGTAGAAACGCCTCTTTCTTTATTTGGTTTGTTGACAACCTTGACAGATGAAATCTCCCTCTTGGGGGAGAGAATTTGAAGTCTAGAAGGTATCCCTGAGATATGATCTCTAACGCCCAGGGATCCTGGACATCTCTTGCCCAAGCCTGGGCGAAGAGAGAAAGTCTGCCCCCCACTAGATCCGATCCCGGATCGGGGGCCCTCGATTCATGCTGTCTTAGGGGCAGCAGCAGGTTTCCTGGCCTGCTTGCCCTTGTTCCAGGACTGGTTAGGTCTCCAGCCTTGTCTGTAGCGAGCAACAGCTCCTTCCTGTTTTGGTGCAGAGGAAGTTGATGCTGCTCCTGCTTTGAAATTACGAAAGGAACGAAAATTAGACTGTCTAGCCTTAGCTTTGGCTTTGTCTTGAGGCAGGGCATGGCCTTTACCTCCTGTAATGTCAGCGATAATTTCTTTCAACCCGGGCCCGAATAAGGTCTGCCCTTTGAAAGGTATATTAAGCAATTTAGACTTAGAAGTAACATCAGCTGACCAGGATTTTAGCCACAGTGCTCTGCGTGCCTGAATGGCGAATCCGGAATTCTTAGCCGTAAGTTTAGTTAAATGTACTACGGCATCCGAAATGAATGAATTAGCTAGCTTAAGGACTTCTAAGCCTGTCCGTAATGTCGTCCAGCGTAGCTGAACTAAGTGTTCTCTTCCAGAGACTCAATCCAGAATGCCTGCTGCAGCCGTGACAGGCGCAATGCATGCAAGGGGTTGCAATATAAAACCTTGTTGAACAAACATTTTCTTAAGGTAACCCTCTAACTTTTTATCCATTGGATCTGAAAAGGCACAGCTATCCTCCACCGGGATAGTGGTACGCTTAGCTAAAGTAGAAACTGCTCCCTCCACCTTAGGGACCGTTTGCCATAAGTCCCGTGTGGTGGCGTCTATTGGAAACATCTTTCTAAATATCGGAGGGGGTGAGAACGGCACACCGGGTCTATCCCACTCCTTAGTAACAATTTCAGTAAGTCTCTTAGGTATAGGAAAAACGTCAGTACTCGCCGGTACCGCAAAATATTTATCCAACCTACACATTTTCTCTGGTATTGCAACTGTGTTACAATCATTCAGAGCCGCTAACACCTCCCCTAGTAATACACGGAGGTTTTCCAGCTTAAATTTAAAATTTGAAATATCTGAATCCAGTTTGTTTGGATCAGAACCGTCACCCGCAGAATGAAGCTCTCCGTCCTCATGTTCTGCAAATTGTGACGCAGTGTCTGACATGGCCCTAATATTATCAGCGCACTCTGTTCTCACCCCAGAGTGATCACGCTTACCTCTTAGTTCTGGTAATTTAGCCAAAACTTCAGTCATAACAGTAGCCATATCCTGTAATGTGATTTGTAATGGCCGCCCAGATGTACTCGGCGCTACAATATCACGCACCTCCCGAGCGGGAGATGCAGGTACTGACACGTGAGGCGAGTTAGTCGGCATAACTCTCCCCTCGTTGTTTGGTGAAATATGTTCAATTTGTACAGATTGACTTTTATTTAAAGTAGCATCAATACAGTTAGTACATAAATTTCTATTGGGCTCCACTTTGGCTTTAGCACATATAGCACAGATATCTTCCTCTGAATCAGACATGTTTAACACACTAGCAAATAAACTAGCAACTTGGAAATACTTTTCAAGTAATTTACTATAATATGAAAACGTACTGTGCCTATAAGAAGCACAGAAAAAGTTATGACAGTTGAAAATTAATAAACTGAAAAGTTATAGCATCAAATCTTTGTAAAAAACACAATTTTAGCAAAGGATTGCTCCCATTAGCAAAGGATAACTAACCCTGATAGCAGAAAAAAAAAAAAAATACAGAAATAAACGTTTTTTTATCACAGTCAACTACAATCTCACAGCTCTGCTGTGAGTGATTACCTCCCTCAAAACAAGTTTTGAAGACCCCTGAGTTCTGTAGAGATGAACCGGATCATGCAGGAAAAAACAATGAGCTTCTGACTGAAATTTTTGATGCGTAGCAAAAGCGCCAAAAAAAAGGTCCCTCCCCCTCACACACAACAGTGAGAGAGATCAGTAAACTGTCATAATTAGATCAAGCAACTGCCAAGTGGAAAAATAGTGCCCAAACATTTTATTCACCCAGTACCTCAGAAAATGGAAACGATTTTACATTCCAGCAAAAACGTTTAACATAAATTAAGAGTTGTTAAAAAACCCTGTTGCTTTGCAATTAGGCTAAAGTCTTATATACACAGTGTAATTCCAGTGAAGTACCATTCCCCAGAATACTCAAATGTTAAATATACATACATGATATTATGTCGGTATGGCAGGATTTTCTCATCAATTCCATTGTCAGAAAATAAAAACTGCTACATACCTCTTTGCAGATTAAACTGCCCGCTGTCCCCTGATCTGAAGTTTACCTCTCCTCAGATGGCCGAGAAACAGCAATATGATCTTAACTACTCCGGCTAAAATCATAGAAAAACTCAGGTAGATTCTTCTTCAAATTCTACCAGAGAAGGAATAACACACTCCGGTGCTATTATAAAATAACAAACTTTTGATTGAAGGTATGAAACTAAGTATAATCACCACAGTCCTCTCACACATCCTATCTATTCGTTGGGTGCAAGAGAATGACTGGTAATGGCAGTTAGGGGAGGAGCTATATAGCAGCTCTGCTGGGTGAATCCTCTTGCACTTCCTGTTGGGGAGGAGTTAATATCCCATAAGTAATGGATGATCCGTGGACTGGATACACTTAACAAGAGAAATATACAATTATTATTGTTCAATTGCGCTCAAACAACCGCGTTTACTTTCAACTTGTAATACGAGCTTAAAGTCCAACGCGAGCGTAACTGTTAAGGCGCCACTCGTAATCTAGCCCAATATCTATAAGTAATTTCAATAATCTGATTTCAGAAAAAAGTCATACTGTTTTGCTACATTATTCTCTCAATTTTATCCCCTCAGAACCTGTCTTTTGTTTCAAATGAGCTCGTCTTGTACTGGCAGTAGGATGTTGTGTACACCAATTTTAGAATATAATCTAAAATGTTGTATATACCACCTTTAGAATATAAGATAAAATGTTGTGTATACCACCTTTAGAATATAAGCTAAAATGTTGTGTATACCACCTTTACATATAAGATAAGCTGTTGTGTATACCACCTTTAGAATATAAACTAAGATGTTGTGTATACCACCTTTAGAATATAAGCTAAGATGTTATGTATATTACTGTCAGGGTTTTTTCCTTGTTTTGTTTGCCATGTGCTGCTGGCAGCCATTTTACTCACCTCTCTTGCTGACTATGGTGCATTGTGGGGGATGCTGCTCATTTCCTGCACTTCCTTTTATGGCCAGACTGGTGTGTATCATCCGTATGAGACAGGATGCAGTCTCAGAATTGTGATGTCATCACTTATTATTTAAAGGGCCTCTGTTCAGTATGCTTTGCCTTTGTGCTGTCTCAGACCTGTTTGTGAGAGTTCCTGTGTATTACCTGGCTGTCTGACGTCCTTCCTGGTTCCTGATCCCTGGCTTGTTCCTGACTCTGCTGTTTTCCTTGTTCCTGATTCTGGCTCGTCTGACTATTCGCTTTGGCTCCTGACTCGGCTCGTTTGACTACCAGCTCTGGTTTTGACTCCTGGCTTGTTATTTGACTTGTGGACTTTTTATTATTTTTTGCTATTAATAAAGGTGTGATTATTTTTGCACTTCTCGTCTCAGTCTGATTCCTGGCACCCTGACAATTACCTGTAGGATATAAGCTAAGATGTTGTGTATACCACCTTTACATATAAGATAAGCTGTTGTGTATACCACCTTTAGAATACATGCTAAGATGTTGTGTATATTACCTTTAGGATATAAGCTAAGATGTGTATACCACCTTTAGGATGTAAGCTAAAATGTTGTGTATAACACCTTTACGATGTAAGCTAAGATGTTGTGTATATTACTTTTAGGATATGTTAAAATGTTGTGTATACCACCTTTTGGATATAAGCTAAGATGTTGTGTATACCACCTTTAGGATATAAGCTAAAATGTTGTGTATACCACCTTTAGGGTATAAGCTAAGATGTTGTGTATAGTACTATCTTTGTTTACAAGGTGACTTACATCGGATGATTTATCGGTAGCAGTGACAAACTCTACCCTTCATCATTTTTGGAGTTGTCTTTGTATAAATGTATCATGTCATATTGCACCTATGCTTTAGCTCTGCAGAATATGTTGACACTAAAAATAAATGATACTAATAAATAAATAAATAAATAAATAAACTGGATAACATATTTAAAGTTATGGAGCGTTGTTGGACGGGATGGCTGACATCAGCAAATCATAGGCAGTATATTATAACATCAGTGCATATTGATTTGTTTGTCTCTTGCAAAATGTCAATTAATTACTGTTAATTACTGAGACATCAGAACATTGTAATTTTATAATTATGCATAGAAGTTATAGAGTGTATAGAAAGACAAAATACAGGAAACACATGCGCCCTTTGTATATTCTGTTGAGCAGAGTAAAATAAAAATGTCATAAAACAGGAATAAAAGGTTAAAAAAAAATTGTGAGCAGTTATTTGAATGGCAAGATTATAGACTACCAGGAAGTAAATCATATTTGTAAACAGCAAATGCGCTAATACGGTATTACTACTTTTAACTTTGAATAATATTTTATAGTGTGCATATTACAGAAAGTGCTATCATAGAATGAAATCGAATGTAGTATACAAATTGGTTCCTATCTTTTTCAGTTGATATTTAAATCTTAAAGGGACATGAAAGAAAAATAAACTTTCATGATTTAGATACAGCATGTAATTTTAACACACTTTTAAATTGACTTCTATTATCAAATATAGTTTGTAATCTTTGTGTCCCTTGTTGAAAAGCATATCTAGGTATTCACGGGGGCAGCACTGCACTGCTTGGAGCTAGCTGGTGATAAGTGGCTACACACATATACCTCACTGGCTTGCAAAGTGAAAGCTATGACTTTCACTTTGCAGGGATTAAACACATATTTATATGCAATTAATGGTGCAATAATAAAGTGTTTTCTTTTCTCCTTTTAAGTCCCTTTAATAGTAGATTTTTACATTACATTTTTGCAACCTTAAAAGGGACACTAAACCCACATTTTTTTCTTTCATGATTTAGATAGAGCAGGCAATTTTAAGCAACTTTCTAATTTACTAATATCAATTTTTCTTCATTCTCTTGCTATCTTTATTTAAAAAGCAGTAACGTAAAGCTTAGGAGCCAGCCCACTTTTGGTTCAGCCCTGGGTAGCGCCTGCTGATTGGTGGGTAAATGTAGCCACCAATCAGCAAGCGCTACCCAGGCGTTGAACAAAAAATGGGCCGGCTCCTATTCTTACATTCCTGCTTTTTCAAATAAAGATAGCAAGAAAACAAAGAACAATTGATAATAGGAGTATATTAGAAAGTTGATTAAAATTGCTGCTCTCTCTGAATCATGAAAGAAAAAATTAGGGTTTGCGTCCCTTTAATATTAAGAATGAGATGATCCAAGAGTATTTGAAATCTAATTAACTTTTTTTTCTTACTATTAAAGGTATAGTCTAGTCAAAAGTAAACTTTCATGATTCAGATAGAGCATACCATTTTAAGCAACTTTCTAATTTATTCCTATTATCAATTTTTCTTCATTCTCTTGGAATCTTTATTTAAAATAGCTGAAATGTAAGCTTAGGAGCCAGACCATTTTTGGTTCAGCACCCTGGGTAGCGCTTGCTGATTGGTGGCTACATTTAGACACCAATCAGCAAGCGCTACCCAGGTTCTGAAGCATAAAAAGGTTGGCTTCTAACCATACATTCCTGCTTTTTCAAATAAAGATACCAAGAGAACAAAGAAAAATTGATAATAGGAGTAAATTAGAAAGTTGCTTAAAATTGCATGCTCTATCTGAAACATGAAAGTTTAATTTTGACTATACTATCCCTTTAAAGTAACTTTTCACATGTAATAATTAGTACTGAGGTTACTCCCTATGGGTGCCTTCATGTTGAAATCTATCTTTCATTACATTTTAGTGCTGGCCTGTTTGCACATGTGCAGTAACTCTCCTTCATATACCTACATTGCAGCCTAGGGTACATAATGACAGTACCCATGATTAAAGTGAGATGCATTAAATGCAGTTATTGTTTAATATGTCTTTAATACTTTACCTCTTTGTAAAAATTTAAATATATTGTAACGGAGGTGTCATTAGAAAATAAAAAGTTACACGTTTACATTTGGAGGTTTTTCGGATACCTCTGAATGTGGCCCCTTTAAGCCTGTCAGCTATTTTCTGAGCTGAATTTATACTTATGAAACAGCAGCGCACGAGGGGGCGCCTTCTTCCGCATTTGGAGGTATTTGAAAAACCGTTGAATCTACACGTCTAATAAAAAGATAGTAGTGATTTTTATATTATTATGCATTATAAAATAATCAGGTTTTATATAGAACCTCTTTATATAGTTAGCATTTGTAAAGTTATTTAAATACTTTATTACCATTTTAGTACTTAAAGAGATAGGAAAGTCAAAATTAAACTAAAATGATTCATATAGAGCATTTCATTATAATACACTTTTAAAAGTCACTTCTATTTTCAAATTTACTTTGTTCTTTTGGTATCCTTTGTTGGAAATAATATGTACAGTGCTGCTCTGGAGCTGACTTTATCTATGCGTTTAACCCCTTTGCAGGGGTTAAAAACATCAGCTATATAAATCAATAGGTGCAATAATAAATGGCTCTAATGTATTAAGCATTTTGTTATTGCACTTTTTTTTCCCCTTTAAAGGCCATTTAATAATAGTAGAATTGCATAAACAGCAGTACACAATAAAAAAAGCAAAAAACTGTTACTCTGAATTTTAAATAAGCAGTAGATTTTTTCTGCATTTTTTTGTCAGCTCCTGATAATGACAAATGCAAACCTGTGCCTGGGTGGATCGCATAGGAAAAGCTTGTTTTATTTGGTTGAGAAACAGACCTCAAATAGATCTGCTTCTACAATATATATATATATATATATCTATATAGATATATTATATAATATATATAGTATATATATATTAAAACTGCCAGGCAAAAAAATAAAGATAATATTAAGTCATATTAATAAACAAAACAGATCTGTGTTTCACAAGAACGTATGAATGGTGCCATTGAAAACAGTGTCAGTGTGCCTCAATAGGTCTCAGTTCTACCAAGCATAATCAGGATGTATGAATAGAGATATATCAAAAGGTTTGGCAAACTGTATCTTCATTCATTAGTGAAATATGGCATCCTTGAAAGCTGGATGAATAGTTTGGCAAGGACGAAACTCACGGAGCTACTAGTGCAGAACTCCAAAAAACTGAACAATGACAGAGAAAAGGACACACGATCATAGGATATTTACAAAGAGGCTGCTTATCAAAGAGTACAATATTGCATTGTATAAGGGACCATGTGTATTCTGTATTCAAAGCTTCAGTGTTGGTCCATTCCCAGTGATGGGATTATCCATGTAAAAAATATATTTGCATTCTGTATTTAATCTTATACACATTATATTGTTAGCGGTTTCCCGCTGACCTTACATGTGTACATCAGTCATACTTGTTACTGCAAAAGACAACTGTTGAGTCTAACTGTTTTAAAAGGACAGTTTACCCAATTGTTTTCTCTCCTAATTTGATCCATTTTACCTGACTGAATGTATGAAATTACTTACAAATAGCTCCTTTACCCTTATTTTGGCATTGGAAATAGCTGATTTAGCCTGTGGTACCCTTATCTATACTGAATATTCCTATACTTAAGTATATGCTATAGACAAGCTATGTACACACAGTCAGCAGAAGAAATTAACTCTCAGTGGGGAGTAGGAGAGATAAAGTAATATCATGTTAATGTTTAATTACTCTCTAAGTATTGGGGTTTCGTTTACAGACAGATATACAGAAAGTGATAAAATAATGATCTGATTTTAACTGCAAGCTCAACCCATTTTAATGGGTTGTGGTTTGAAAGACCAAAACCAGCTATTTAAAGGGACAGTCTACACCAGAATTGTTATTGTTTAAAAAGATGGATAATCCCTTTATTACCCATTCCCCAGTTTTGCATAACCAACACAGTTATATTAATATATGTTATACCTCTGTGATTACCTTGTATCTAAGCCTCTGCAGACTGCCCCCTTATCTCAGTGCTTTTGACAGGCATGCAGTTTAGCCACTCAGTGCAGACTCCTAAATAACTCCACGGGAGTGGGCACAATGTTATCTATATGACACACATGAACTAGTACTGTCTGACTGTGAAAAACTTTCAAAATGCCCTTAGTTAAGAGGCGGTTTTCAACGGTTTAGAAATCAGTTTGAGCCTACCTAGGTTTAGCTTTTGAAAAATACCACCAAGGGAACAAAGCAAATTTAGTAATAAAAGTCAATTGGAAGTTGTTTAAATTTTCATGCCCTATCTGAATCATGAAAGTTTAATTTTGACTAGACTGTCCCTTTAATATACACAAATAAACCTTAACAAACAAGTTTTCATACATCGGTATTACAAGTCATTGGAAATTCATTAAGGCAAAAACTATTTCACAGTGCACTGTACCTTTCAGTAAGTATGTGCTGCTCATTTTAAGTTGGTTGAAAAAAACAGTTAACTATTAGTTAAATACAAACTAAATAAAGACAGATAGCCTTATGAAACAAGAATTTTTAATGAAATGACAATGGAAGAGAAAGAGAACTAAAATGCATTACAAATTAGATTACAGTCAAATAAAGATTTAATTGCCACAGAATGTGCTGAGTATATTTTGCCTTTATCAGCTATAAGCATCTTTAGACCTGGATGAAAATAACTGTGTGTAATGTATTACAATGACCACCATCAGTGCCTGTGATGTTACTTAAAGGGACACTATACTGTAAAATATTTTTTTCCTTAATGAATTTCCAATGACTTGTCATACCAGCTGTAAATGTATGAGAAATTCCATTTTAAGTTTATTTGTGTATATGAAATAGCCGTTTTTGTGCATTGAAACCACAACCTATTAGAATGAGTTGAGCTTGAAGGTAAAACCAGATATCTTTATTTCATCACTTTGTGTACACACACATGCTTCCTTATCTTATATCTGTCTGTAAACCAAAGCCCAATACTTAGAGAGAACAATGGAAAATAAACATTTTATTGCTTAATTATCCTACACCCCACTGGGAGTGTTATTTCTTCTGCTGACTGTCTTTACATAGCTTGTCTATAGCCTATACCTAAGTATAGAAACTTTCACTACAGCTGGATACCCACAGGCTAAATCAGCAATTTTGAATGCCAACATAAGGGTAAAGGCCTTGTAAACAATTTAATACACTCCAGCAGTTAAAATGGATCATTGGGAACAAATTAAAGGGGAGACCATGTTTGGGTAATAAACTGTCCCTTTAAAGTGGAGAAAATTATTGGGTAAACTGCCCCTTTAAACACACTCTGCATATCCTGTATGATGCCTTGCAGAAAAGTAAAAAGAAGCTAGATACTAAATAAAATGCTTTGCTGTCACTTGTAATTATGGTATTGTCAGCACTAATATGAAATGTATAAATTATTACACAGTTTGAAACAAAATTAAAAAAAAAAAAATTCCTATTAGAAATATACAACAGTCTCTTCCTATATGTGAATTCATTCTACTTTGCTAAGCTTCATAGAGTTTACAAATAAATTAATAGAAACATACTTACAATTGGTCCAACTTTTCCTTTTGGAGGTTTACTGTGGATGCTGCTAAGTCTTTTCTGTACCATAATGTTCCATTGGAGCATACGTGCCGGCATCAGGATGGCTTTCTGAACTGCAGCTGACATGTTTCAGGCCAAGTGATGAAGACAGAGGACGTGTAACAGTGCAGGACAGAGAGGAAGAGCGTATAGTGTGTGCTGCATTAACTCTCTAGTGGAATAAGTCCTAGTCTTCCTTGAAGTGAGATATGGACACAAACCACTGATTGGAGAGAGGAGGAGTGCAAGAGAGAAGACCTCCCAATTACTGAAAGCTGAGCATCACTTGAAAGCAAATTGCTGATTACGATCACTCAGTGCAACATATGGGATGTACATAGGCTAAACAGAAATTATTACATCTATACCTAAATGGTTCTTATCTGATCTCAAAATATATTAATGTGACTGACTAAAAGGACATAAAATAATTCCTTTTTTTAATACCAATTTCCCTCTGCCTTTGGGCCAGATTACAAGTGGCGGTGTGCTATCTGTGCTCAAAGTAAACAATGAGCGTAGACAGATTAGCCCCTACATTACAAGCAGAAAATTAAAACGGTAGCGTGCAAGCAAAAGACTCCAGCGCGTTAACTTCAGGACTTCAGATATCACAGCTGCACTACTATGAGGCAATGCCTATTAGTTATCACGCACTAACCTGACATTGATCTAGATCAACTGCGCTAAAGCCAAAGGTGATTTAGGAATGCTTCACATACAAGAAAATGTTCTTATTTAAAATATATATTTCTGATTAATTTTTTGTAAAATTTATATCTATACATACACATCTATATGAATATATACAGATATAAAGTATATCTATAGATATCTATATCTATCTATATATATATATATATATATATATATATATATATATATATTTTATATACAGAAGAACAGTGAAGAACAGGAATTTCAAGTATTTCTATTTAAAACATCAGGTTTTTGGCAATTAGAAGCAACTAATTGCCGCTGTACACTACATTTCTGAAATTTCCCGCAGCTAAGTGGTTAAAGTGTAGGAATTACCCTCTCACCTGATATCTTCAACCTCCCTAATCCCTACCTGATCCCTCCCCCTCCCACTGGTGACCACTATTTTAGGTCTGCACTTTATGGTTTTTTTATTTATTGTTCTGTACTGTAGAGATCCCTCCCACCTCCCCGATCCCTCGCAAACACATCTCTCCCCTCCTGTCAGGGAACCAGTAATGAGACAGAGACGTGAATTGCTAAATTAATCACACCTTTATTAAAAATAACAAAAAATAATAAAGAGTCAAAAAGCCAAATGACAAGCCAGGAGTCAAAGCTAGTGCTGGTAATCAGACGAGCCGGGTCAGGAGCCAAAGTGAGTAAACAAAGAAACGGGTGTATATATAAAAATATACGGTAAAGCGCTATATACTTATTCCAAACAATATGATATTATTAAAAACCCTGTATGATATTAGTCAACATAAGGGTACACTGGTAACTGGATTAAACATATAGCCAGTACACAGGTACTCACAAAGTCCAGAGTCAAAATAACTGGTGTTTGAGTCCGAGAAATGTCTCCCAAGTCACAGAGAGAAATAAACAGATATGCGTGTGGTCTCGCTGCTCCTCCAAAAAGGACTTCCAAAGTTCCCAAGAAACTGTATAAAAAAGAGAAAAGGAGAGGAGCGCCGACTCAAATGTAGGGATAAAACAATTTATTAAAACAAGAAAAACGGTTCAAAAACACTCACAAGATAAAAGGGGTAAAATTCATATCTGGGCCGTCTGCCGTGAATATTCCCCTGCGGTCAGTTTGTAGTCACTCCGATGTTAGGAGGTATATATTCTGGCTGTTAGAGTCTCACGCTTTGTAATCGGTCCTTACCACACCGCTCTGCAGTCGCGGGTGGTGACGTAGAATTCAGCGTGCAGTCTCAGTGGTTGAAAGTGGATCAATGCACTACGGATCCCTTGTAGGGACAAACGAAGTAGCGAGCCTGGATCTTTCTTCTACGCGTTTCGTCCTGATCGACAGGACTTTGTCAAGAATACTTGAACGGCCTAAAAATAACAAAAAATAATAAAGAGTCAAAAAGCCAAATGACAAGCCAGGAGTCAAAGCTAGTGCTGGTAATCAAACGAGCCGGGTCAGGAGCCAAAGTGAGTAGTAAGACGAACCGAGGTCAGGAACACAAAGATCAGTGGAGTCAGGAACTAGCCAGGGATCGGGAACCAGAAGGGACGTCAAACAAGCCAGGTTATACACTGAATCAGGAACACAGGAACTCACAGAGAAGTCAGAGACAATGCAAGGGCAAAGGCAGGCTGAACTGAGGCACTTTAAATAGTAAGTGATGACATCATAATTCTGGGACTTCAACCTATCTCTCACTGATGATGTTCGCAGTTTGACCATAAGAGGAAGCCTGTGTGTAGTGAGCAGCGTTACACAGTCTGCTGTAGGGGAGGAGAGAGACAGGTGAGTAAATATAGTCTAATAGTCTAGTAATTAACAGCAAATGTTTGGATTTTTAGGCACTGATTCTGCAGCTACTGCAATTTTTATGGATATGTAATTTTCTAACCACCATGACATACCCAGTAAGATTACAAATAATCCAGTCTGCATCACCACTATTAGTGGACAACTCTTGGGTTACACAAATCCTCTTACAACTTCTGTAGGAGTTATGCATATGGAAACCCTGAATTTTGACCTAGTCCCATCTCCTCATATTCCAATTATTCCCAGACTGCCCTGGTTGCATTTACATAAACCCTCATTTTCTTGGTCAACTGGAGAACTAACTACCTGGGGAGAGAAATATTTTGGACATTGTCTTCTTAAGCTCCAAATTCCAAAACATCTCTACTTCCATTGCACCATATAAGCCACTTAAATTCTATCAAGAGTTCATGGATGTCTTTTCAAAAAAGTTTTACCTTGTATCCAGGTTCAGCCTACCTAAATGCAAAACCTTTCCCATTTCTCATCCAGAACTAGAAGCTTTGGATGCCTATGTCAAAGCAAATCTAGACAGTGGAGTCCTCAGACAAGGATCTTCACTGCAGGAGTTGGATTTTTCTTTGTTGAGAAAAAAGAAGGTGGATTTCATCCCTGTATCAATTATAGAGATTTAATACAGTTTACCATAAAGGATTTGTACCCTTTACTGTTAATATTAGAGCTTTTTTATTATCTGTGTGGAGCAACAATGCTTACCAAACAAGACTTAAATGGACAGTCAACTCAAAAATCTTTCTTGTTTAAAAAAATAGATAATCCTTTGCACAGTCAACATGGTTATATTAATACACTTTTAACCTCTGTGATTAAATAGTATCTAAGCCTCTGCAGACAGCCCCCTTATCACATGGCTATTTATTTATCATCTATTGGCTTGCATTTTAGCAAATTAGTGCTATGTTGTGCACAACCCACGAGCATGAGCACAATGTTATCTATATGGCTCACATGAACTAGCACTCCCCTGTTGTGAAAAGTTAATTAAAAAGCATGTGATAAGAGGCTGTCTTTAGTGGCTTAGAAACAGGCAGAAATTTAGATGTTTAAAGGTTATAAAGTATTAATATAACAATGTTGGTTGTGCAAAGCTGGGGAATGGGTAGTAAAGGCATTATCTATCTTTTTAAATAATAACAATTTTGGTGTTGACTGTCCCTTTAACAGGAGCCTAAAATCTTATTTGCATAAAAGCGGGTGATGAATGGAAGACAGCCTTCAACACCCAATTCAGGTATTTTGAATATTTTTTTATTCCATTCAGACACTTCACTGTAATACCCTAGATGTTTTCAAAAGGTTTGTCAACAATGTATTCATGTATTATTTGAATACATTTGCAATCATCTTCCTGGACAACATTCTTATCTTCTCCAAAAATCTGTCAGAGCATATTTAACATGTAAAATTAGCCCTACTATGTCTAAGACAGAATAATCTATATCCTAAATCTGAAAAGAGGGTATATAATTGGTTCCTCATGGTTTTCTATGGATCTAACCAAAATATCAGCAATCCTTCAGTGACCCCAACCCACTACTTTAAAGGGAATATAGAGATGCCTCCGTTTTGCTAAACTTTTACAGGCAATTCATCCAAGGGTTTTCTACCATAACAGCACCCTTAGGGGCCTATTTATCAAATGTCTTGCGGACCTGATCCGACAGTGTGGATCAGGTCCGCAAGACATCGCTGAATGAGGAGAGCAATAACCTCTTCGTATTCAGCATTGCACCAACAGCTCTTGTGAGCTGGCCGCCAGCAGGGGGTGTCAATCAACTTGTGTTTCTGAAGACTCACCAGAAACACGGGTCGTCAAGCTCCATTCGGAACTTGATAGATAGGATCCTTAGTTGCTCTTACTACAAAACCTAAGTCCTGTAAAGATTGGCGCTGTTATGGAATTCCAGAGACTAAAACAGATTTTTAGTTCAGCTCCAGTACTGATCCATATATGTACTCAAAGTCGATACCTTAGATGCAGCTGCTGAAGCTGTACTCTTGTGCAAAGAATCATAGCAGAATAGGAGCCATCTTAAGACAATTGGTGTGATACAGTTTTAGAGTGTCATTAACAAGAGCAGCAACTCAGGATCAGTCAAGTGCAGCTAAGGAAGTAAAATCTCTTCTACAGATCAGTGCACATGGATACAGCATCAGTTCCAGCTAGTCAGGAAGAGTAGGAGCTGTCAGTTACAAATACAGTTGTAAGATGTATTACAGTTATACAGTTTATAACCACAGAACAGACTATATACAGCTGGCCAGGTAGTTCCCTTGTCATCTTGCAAATTACCTAATACTGAGATTACTATAGTGCTGCATACGAAGAGGCCCGTATGGAGCTTGAGGGACCGTGTTTATGGCGAGTCTTCAGACTCGCTAGAAACACAAATAATGGAGCAGCGGTCTAAAGGCTGCTGCTCCATAACCCTGTCTGCCTGCTCTGATGAGGTGGACAGGAATCTCCACAATTCAACCCGACCGAGTACGATCGAGTTGATTGACACCTCCCTGCTGGCGGCCCATTTGCCGCGAGTCTGCAGGGGGCGGCGTTGCACCAGCAGTTCTTGTGAGCTGCTGGTGCAATGCTGAATACGGAGAGCGTATTGCTCTCCGCATTCAGCGATGTCTGTCGGACCTGATCCGCACTGTTGGATCAAGTCCGACAGACATTTGATAATTTGGCCTCACAGGACTGCTAACATAAAGAGTGCTGCAGCCATTCATCATAGAGATACTGACCTTCCATAAAGCACTAGCGATTGCTTCTGTTTTGGAACAGGTTTTGGAACAGGTTTTGGAACAGGTCACATGGAACACTAGTTTACTGCAGACACATTCCCACACTAAGGAAGAGCAGGTATTTTCTCCAATGTGAAGAAACAGACTACACCACCTAGTAAATATTAATTAACAGCAGCATCACCTATTAACTGTTACAGATGTGGAGCACAGAATCATGTAGCTTTTGAATGCAGATTTAAAAATGCTTGTAATGGCTGTGATAAAATAGGGCCATTAATGAAGGCTTGCAGAAGATCTCAGCATAGTGTTTTAAGCAAAACACATAAGAAGGGGGAGGACTTCCGGGCAGCGGCCATCTTGATGGTCGCACTGAGCTTCAGCTCCTGAGTTATTCACCAATTTTATCTAAAATCTCACTAAATTCTTTGTGATAGACCATATAAATAGGTGGAGAAGCTTGGCTGAGGGTTCTCTGACCCAAAAACAGGGATTTTGGACTGCAGTGTGGCCGACGTGCCATCAGTACCGGACTTTATTCTTTGAGGCCTTCCCTTATTGCTGAGGCCTCATTTGTCCTCACACCTGCCGTGCCATTGTTACACGGCCAGTGCCCTAACTTTGTGGGAGAAAGTGTATACACAATGGATGATGGAGATATATCAATTACGGGTACTCTTGCCAGATTACTGGATGCACAACTCAAAACAATCACTGACCATCTGGCGCGGGATTGGAGTAGTGCCCGCAAGCCCAAGCCTCCGACATACTCTTGTAAAGGGCCAGACACCGCCTTTAAAACTGGGGAACAAATAAGTTTGGATCAACATGCTCTACTAGAGGGGAAAATCGCTGCACAGCTCCGGTTTGCACAGGGCACTGCCACGATAAATGATGACCGGAATGAGGGCCTAGACAGCAAAGAGATCCCTTCTAAGCCAGCAAGCAGGAGCCTCTTAACCCCCTCACATATACAGAGGATTTCAGCACAGAACGAGAGAGCGAGCGCTGCACTAACCTATTATGCCTCTGCTGGAGGCGTGCTGCATGAAATCAGGTCGTCGGCTGTGGTTTGTGCTCCGGAGTGCCTCTCACAGCCCCGTGCAGGAGTGTTGCCCGTGTTTGCTCGGACTGTCCTGGATGCTGTTAGCCGCATGGCCGCTCTCGATGGTGTAGGCTCCCTAGGCAAACTACCTCCTATCCCGACATCTAAGTTGCCAATCTTCAAGCTCTTTTGGCACACCCACATTAGGCCCCTGATGATTTACTACGGGCACGCTCTGAACAGTGGGGACTTGAGTTGCGGAGCCTCAGTTTTTAACAAGTTTGTGGGCAATCTGTTTCAGCTATTTGATCCTGGGGGCATAACATGGAGACTCGTGTGGGTTAGTCTCCCACATACTTACATGCCTCATGAAGATGCGCAGGGGGCTCTTCCCAGCTCCTAATGTACCGGAAAATTTGCAGTTACAGGGATTCTCTAGCATGTGTTTGGGAGCTAAGTGTGTATTAGATATGTGTTTAACTGGCACTTCATGATATAGACCAACAATTATGTCTTTATGTTTGTCTACCCAGATATCTTGAAAGAGTTTATCAGTTATATGTCTACAGTTTAAACAGCTCATTCTACTCACACACGTTAATGTGTCCTTAATGTACGGCTTCACTTAGTCAGATGCCATAGATTTACCTCAACAATACTTTGTTCCCATAGCATTGTACTGTTTGCTTAGATATCTTATTTATGTATCACCGAAAAGGAGGTTAACTACTAACAATAACTGTCCTTGCTTGTATCTTTTTTTATGTGTGGGTGAAGGGGTTTATGAATGTTATATATTATATGTGACAATCATCCTTAGTCATTCAACTGAAGTTTTTTACCTTAGTCACTTAGCCACGCCATCACTCTAACCAGTCTTCTTCACACTATTTACCTTTAAACTTTTATACCTTTACACCTGCATTATCGGTAGTTTAGCTCGCAGGTTGACCTATACGCAGTCTATCCTAAGGTTAACTACTTTGAGATGTTCCTTTTCGTAATCCTCCCACAAATTTATTACAGTCTTGCTTCTCATAGGTTCCAAGCTGAGGAGTAAAACTTACTTATTTCCCGATATTTTACCCTAGTGCGATCTACCCTCTGTATTAGTGTTAAAAATTCTGCCATTGGATTTGGAGTCTAAACAGCCTATTATTGTTATGAGGCCTAGCTTATTATGCTTCCCTGTTGTTATATCCCATACCATGTGCTTTACAGAGCTATATATTCTTCACATAATACACTAAAAGTAAGCGTGTACCATTTCTCTCCTTATTATATATCACTTTAGTTTTGCTCAAACTAAGTCATATAAAAATCCCCTTCCCAGAAAACTATAAAATCCCGAGGTGCACTAGTTGAGGCCCAAGAGAGGTCTCCTTGTTCCAGATTACCTTCTATTATGTATGTTCTTTTTTTTTAACACTAGAGGTCCAAAAGTGACCTATTGAGTCATGTTGGAAGGTTTCGCAAGGTACAGGCAACGAGTTTTAATACTGTTAACGAAATCTGTTAAATACTTTTCCTGTGCCGTAAAAAAAACAAAAAAAACAAAACAAAAAAAACACATAAGAAGGGATATTACCACATGGCTTATAGAGGAACCACGTCAGATTCAGAAGATGACATGACTGTTCAGAGTTTGACTGTATACACCATGGTAGAAGGGTCTGAGCCTTTGATCGTTCATGTCAATATTGAAGGGAAAGATTTGACTATGGCCTTAGATACTGGGGCTGCAGTTTCAGTTATGAGAATTAAAGACTGGAAAAATTAGAATATTCCAGTATTGCTGAAGTTGCAAACATACTCCAAAGAAGTATTGACACCACTTTGATGTGGATCTGTATCTTTGTGTGCAAACAGTAACTGCCAATTTTACACTATACATACTAAAATCAGACAGTCCACCTCTTTATGGAAGAGACTGGCTACAGGCCCTTGGCATTCTTGAGAACCTCAACAACTGTGAGGTTCATCATATTGGAGTTGATCATGCCCAGTGGATTCAAAATATTAAGACCAAATATGCCCCTGTGTCTGAAAATGTTCTGGTAAAAGTTAAGAACAAAAGGGTACGGTTACAGTTAAAACCTGGAGGTAGGCCATGGTGGTGTCATTTGCTTTAAGGGCAGGAGTTGATGATGAACTGAGGAGGTTAGAAGAGTTAAAGATTATAACCCCAGTTCATCGTAGTGAGGGGGCCTGTCCTTTTGTACCGGTACGGAAGATAGATGGGCAGATTTGAATATGTGGAGACTTTAGGATGGTGTTGAATGAACGGTTAGCATTGGATAAGTATCCATTACCCAGGAGAGAAGACATTTTTGTGAACTTAGTTGGCGGACAGAATTTCACAAAAATTGATTAAAAGAATGCTTACATTCAACTTGTAGTGCATCCAGATTCCCGCAAGTTACTCACCATCAATACCGTGGTTTATTTCAATATAATCATATGGTCTTTGGTATTGCTCTGTAACATTTGCTTCTCAATTTCTTTTGTATGGAGCTGCTGCTTTAAGAAGGTGTCTCCCTTAACAAACCAGAAACCAATAAACGGCAATCTGTATCACACAAGGTTGCTTGGTAATTTTTGTATGTGTCTGATCTTTTATCCAGTCCTTGCTGTGTATCGAATTGGACAGTACTGACTTTCTCCTAAGCCGTTTATAACGCTATTGGTTTTGCAATCTACTTACTCACTCCAGATCCTCTGAGTTGCTGCAAATACTTTCTGCTACTATTGGAACCTGTTCACCATTCTCAGGATTCCTCTCTGCCTCAGTCTAACTCTCGTCTGCATTCGGTGACGTCACCAAAGTGAGACGCTAGCCGTAACAGCTCTACACTGCTGCAGCAGCTTACTGAGAGACACGCTACCCTTACAGCTCCATACAACCGTAATAGCTTCAACAGTGAAAAGCTACCCATTTCAGCCTATCTACGTTATTATACCCTTTACTACTGCAGTATTGTTCTTATTCCTAAACGGTGGTTCCTTCACTTCACTGCTGGAGCTGCGATACCGAGTTTAACCCAGCCATAGTGTGTTTATTTGCAACAACCCATATAATAATTGCTACTTATCATATTATGAATATAACATCTGTTAATTCCAGAATTTTGCATCTTATATTCTCAAGTTTTACCAGCTACATTCAAACTCTAAGTTCTGCAATTGTGGTTCATAAAAATTAGACATTGGTCTTTATATAATCTCCTTTAAATTTGCATATAACACCATTCAATCTCTATAGGGATCTGAATTTGCCACAAAAGAGAGACTGTCTTTTTTACTGTTTGCCACCTGGCAATGTAACATGGAGGAACTGTTAAATGGATTGCCCCATGCCTAATGCCTTTTAGATGACTTGGTAATCACAGGCAGGATGGAGGAAGAACATTGACATAATGTAAAGAGGGTACTGATGCGACTAATGATCTACAGATTCAAGGTAAACTTCAACCCGTAGTGTGCTTTTTTATGTGTGACAAATTACAATTTTGTGGCCATGTTATACATACTGCTGAAGATAAAGTCAAGGCCTTGCAAGAAGCTCCTATACCGCAAAATGCAACTACAATCATACCTGGGACTCCTCAACTATTACCACCATTTTCTTCCATGGTTAGCCCATAACTAACACTCACTTCATCAGCATCTTGAAACAAACTGGTTGTGGAGCAGTGAATGGAAGTAGTTATTCCAGAATTCTGAGAGGCTCTTGTCTTACCGCTTCTCCATAAACCACTCATGATAGCATGTGACGCTTCATCTTATGGTTTAGGGGCCGTCTTGTCACTCACAATGCCAGATGGGTCAAACCGGCCAGTAGTCTTTGATTCTTATTCTCCGACGATGGCAGAGAAGAACTATTCTCAATTAGACAAGGAAACATTGGCCATTGTATGGGCTGTGAAGAAGTTCCATAACTAAATTTATGGTAGCGAATTTACTATTTTAACTGATTATAAGCCTCTGTTGACCATCTTTAATCCAAGGAAGGGAATTTCAAGCACAACAGCAGCTAGATTGCAACAGTACACTCTAACCTTGGGAGCATATCATTACTCCATCAAATATCGGGCCCATGATTCACATAGAAATGCTGATGCCATGCCCAGGCTTCCACTAATGAGTTCCCCACAAGTTGTTCAAGAAAGCCTTGGTTGGGTTCTACTGTATTACTGTATAGAACATGCCAACCAGATTGTAAATAAAACAGCTTGTGAAACATGCAACTTGTGGCAAAGTATTTAAGAGACAGTTGGCCAAAAACCGACTGTGATGTGCAGCGAGAATACATACTAAGAGCCAAAGAACTCACACTCTGAAATGAATTTATTTTATGGGGTGAGAGAGTTGTGGTTCCTGACAGGCTATGGCAAGCCACATTAAAGCTCCTTCATAAGGTCACCCAGGCATTGTCAGAATGAAACAGAAGGCTATGGGTCATGTTTGGTGGCCGGCCATTGATAAAAACATTGAGAACTATGTCATAGCATGCAAAGGGTGTGTTCAAGCTCAAGGAAAGCTTCCATGGGACTAGCCTACTACACCTTGTGAAAGATTACATTTGGACTTTGGCACAGACTTGGGTACAACTACTCCTAATCCTCTGCCTTTTAAAAACTCTTATGCTGCTATTACTGCTGGCATCTGTGAAGAAGAGAGCACAACTGCTAGTACTTCTGACAGTGTAACAGGGAGGTTCTGGGTTACTGGTGTCTGAATCTGCAAACAAGAAATCCAAGGTAAGAACTGCAAATGTAAATTTCTGTAAGACTTTGTTAATATGTGACTACATTTTAAGAAATGTACAGATAGATGATGATAAAGGAGATTTGAGAGAGGTTAGATGTCTTCCAGGTTCTACCGCTCGCAGAGATTTAAATCGTATTTCAAGAATTGTTAATGCAGCTAGAAAAGACAGTGAGTTAGCTGTTATTGTTCACCTAGGTACAAATTATCTTGCTAGAAATGATGTTGTTGCTGTGCAAAAGGAGTTTTTTGAAACTAAGAAGTTGTTTAGATCATGTGGCTCCATCTGTGTCCTTTTCTGCGATTTTACCTGTGTATGGACAAGAACTAGGAAGAATGCAGCGTATTATAGAATTTAACTCTTGGTTAGAGAGGTGGTGCAGCGAGAGAAGATATGGTTTTGTTAGCCATCAAAGCCCTGTTTGGCTTGATAGTAGCTTGTATGAGAAGGATGGTTTACATCTGGATAATAAAGGATTGATGGAATATATACCTAGCGCCTGTGTAATCCTATATGCTCCGGCTGTCTTGACCTCTAGCTGTAATTAAGGAACTCTAAGAATATATGGATTTTATTACAAGGACAGAGACTTATATTTTGCATAAGCCTTTTCCTTTACTACTCAACAGCCATTCAAAGTAACATAATACATTTAAACATATAACATAGAAAGAATGGATATAAAAACAATGACCAATGAAAAGCAACATTGAAAGTTGATATTCAAAAGAGACCAATCAGCAAAGTTCCATATGTTATAAATAGTCCACACACAATCCCAACTGCCTCTTTTCTTTTGCTACTCTCAAAGTTAAGTATTTTCTTTGCTAGCTCATTTCAAAAATGTATTGTGTATTAAAATGGTTTTATTCTAATATTATCTCAATTTTTTATTTTACCTTATTAAGTTTTTACTGTTATTCCCTAAATTTCGTTTCGTTTTTTAAAGTTTTAAATCCTTTTTCGTTTCTTGTTATTCACTATTTCCCCTTATTAACTTCTGTTTTTTATATTTTATATATTCCGTTTTTCATTACCTACTGTACAGTTATCTCCTGTTCTCTGTTCCGGTCGGTCTTACTGCTCCTTTGCCGACATCTTACTCAGGTCACATGACCCCGCCCATCTTGTGACGATCTGCTTCTAGTGACGCAGCTCTTTACCGCCCTCTGTTTCCCTCAGCTGTCAGAGTTGCAACATCGTTACAAAGTTGCTCTCTGCACAGCATTTTGGCTACTCGTCCAGACCTTGGACTGAAGCTCATTAGATTAACTATTTATATTAATAGTTATATTAATTTGATTTTGTTGTTTAATTAACTGTTCTAATTATTTATTCTTCTTTTGTCAAATTAGTGATTTATTGCATAATCTCCTCATATTTATTAACCCCTTAGTATTAATATATATTTAATTAATTTTTATTCACTTTATTGCTAAAAATATATTTTTCTTTACATTTTCAATATGTCTCAAGAAGACTCTTTTGCTTTTAATGCAGAGTCTGTCAAAAATATGATTGATTCATCCATAAAAGACTTAAGGAATCAATTCCAGACAGCAATTAATACTGTCAATAAAAATTCTGGAACCCCCAGAAAAGCTACTCATAAGAGTAAGCATTTATCTAAAAAATCAAAAAGAAAGATTTATAACGATTTTGATGGAGCATCCAGTCTGTCTAAATCAGACGCTAGATTTAAAGATCGCAAATTAAAAAATTTAACTTCAGATTCACATTCTGATTCTGAAATAATTGCTCCTAAGAAATATGCTGTCAAGAGAATGGTAGACTTAGCCTCTACAACTGAGTCTTCGGACTCCAATATGAAAAATTATGTTAATTCAGATACAAATATAAATTCTTGGCAGTCCATTTATTCTCCAGAAATTTCTGAGAGTTCATCGTCAGATTATTATCCCAAGGCCAAAAGAGCCAAAAAACTCAAAAAGTGAAAAAATCAATAAAGAAATTTAAAATTAAGCTTGTTGATAATGAAGGCTTAGAATACTTGGACCCAGAAGATCTCCAGCACCCTAGATCTTCTAATTGGAGACCATCTAAAAGGGTTGCTAAATTTCTGGACCATTATTTTAGAAAATCTCTCTCTAATAAAGCCAGATCAACTCTGAAAGCTGAGTGTCCTCGGCCAGATTTACCTCACAAAACTGCAATTACCCCAGAGATTGATGCAAACATTATTAAATTTGTCAATAATAAAAAATTTAACCTTAGAAAAGGTCCTGACAGATACCTTAAGGCATGCCAGGACAGATATTTGGATTCTTTGGGTCCAATTACAAAAATATTTGAGCTCACAGAGGAGGCAATTGTTAATAAGGTTATGCTGGACCCTTACACTGTAAGGCAGTGGATTCAAAGATCTGTGTGTTTATTCGGGGACGCAAATACGACCATGTCTTCGCAACGCAGAAGAATGGTCTTAAGACGAATTGACCCCAAGATTTCAGATTTTGCTCCCACAGAGATGGGTCCTCAGGCAGAAGGCTTTCTCTTTGGAGATCTTGGATTGAAGGAACTCAGTGCATATATGAATACCTTCAATTCTCTAAATAAAGTGAAAACTTCCACTAAAAAGATTTTTTATCCTCAACACAATCGTGTTTTTGAATGGGCCGGGAAAGGAAGAGGTCGCTTTCCCGGTCTTTCAAACTTTAATAACCGACCTCAATTTCAACAATTTAAACAATATCCTCCTCCCAACCCTTCACTCTCAAGTTTCTTCCCCTCACGTCAACGTCCCTGGAATCCCAGATTCTCAAGGTCAAGATCTCGTCCCAGACCTTTCTCAGGTAAAAACATTTTCTTTACATTTCACAAATTTTTCTCCACACAAAGTTGGAGGCAGATTATCCCTATTCATAGAAAATTGGAAAATAATTACTTCAGATGTTTGGGTAATAAAAGCTGTTTCAGGTCTTCTTCTAGATTTTATTTCCCCTCCCTTTCAAGTTCAAATTCCAAACCCCATCGTTTTTGCAAAAACAGATTCAGATTTATTAGATCTAGAGATTTCCAATCTCCATTTAAAGAAAGCTATAGAATTGGCTCCAGACACGTTAAACTCCTTTCTCAGCAACATGTTCTTTGTGAAAAAGAAAGAAGGTTCTCTTCATCCAGTGATAAATCTGAGAAATCTGAATGCCTTCCTATCGTACAACCACTTCAAGATGGAGGGTATTCATCTTTTGAGAGACTGTCTGATGGACAAGGATTGGTTAGTAAGATTAGACCTAACAGACGCTTATTTAACAGTTCCTATACATTTTTCCCATCGGAAGTTTCTCAGATTTCATTGGAAAGACTCTATTTGGCAGTTTACTTGTCTCCCTTTCGGTTTATCTTCCGTTCCATGGGTTTTTCCAAGATTTTAAAACCTGTTGTAGCATGGTTGAGACTAAGGGGAATTCGTCTAATTATTTACTTGGACGACATTCTCATTATGAATCAAGATCCTTCTCTCCTTTCTATTCATCTACAGATGACTTTAGATATTTTGAAGAACTTAGGTTTTCTAGTCAATTTCAAGAAATCTGTTCTGAAGTTGGTTTTTCTAGGTTTCTTAATTGATACTACAGTTTCTACCCTAAGCTTACCTTCGGAGAAAATAAAGAAAATAAAATTAGAAATTTCACACCTTTTAAAGAAGAAATTCTTCCCTATCAGGACTCTTGCAAGAATCGTGGGACTTCTGTCTTCTTCTATCCAGGCAATATTTCCAGCTCCCTTACATTACAGAGCTTTACAGAGATTAAAAATATTTTATTTAAGAAAGGGTTTTTCTTATTCTCACAGAATCTCTTTATCAGAAGAAGCCAGGACAGAATTGATCTGGTGGCTTTCCAATATAGAAGCTTGGAACGGCAAAGCTATATTTGGGAAAGCTCCAGATATAATAATAGAATCGGATGCAAGCAATTCAGGTTGGGGAGCAAGATGTGGATCTCAAATAACCGGAGGCAAATTGTCCATTTCAGAACGCTAACTACACATCAATTGCCTCAAACTTATAGCAGGATCCTTTGCAATCAAGAGTTTTATCAAACAGAACTCTCCTATTTCAATTCTTTTAAGGATGGACAATATTTCTGCTGTTCGTTATCTGAATTGTTTGGGTGGCACTCATTCCAAACAATTGTCAGATATCACAAAGAATTTTATTAATCAATGCCTTCGGAACAATATTTCTATTCAAGCGGAATATATTCCGGGTCTCTCCAATACTGCAGCAGATTGGGGTTCCCGCTATATTTTAGACTCAAGCGATTTGAAATTACATCCAGATTTCTTTCAAAAATTACTTCTTTTCAGAGGTCCGTTTTTGATAGATTTATTTGCTTCTCCCCTTTTACAGTTGGTGTCCGGATCCAGAAGCTCTAGCAATAGATGCTTTTCTCCAATCTGGGCCATGTCAAGGAGCTTATGCCTTCCCACCTTTCTCGATAATCCCTCAAGTGTTGAATGTGGTCAGGAGGAGCAAGATTTCGCTACTCCTGATTTCCCCCTTCTGGCCAACCCAGTCCTGGTACCCGTCCCTGTTGGAAATGTCATATCAGTTTCCAATCCTTCTTCCGATGGTTCCTTACCTTCTGTCAGATCCAAACAGAGATTTTCACGACCTAGTTCTTCAAGGTTCTTTGCATCTTATTGCATGGACAATTTCAGGGGATCTTGGGCCTCCGAAGGTCTTTCTTAATCAGCTAGATCTTTATTACAAGACTCATGGGCTCCAGGAACTAAGAAATCTTACTTATCTTCCTGGTCTAGATGGTCTGGCTGGTGCAGTCAAAGACATTTGGATCCCTTTTCAGCTACTTTAAACGAAATTTTGAATTTTCTTTCCTCCCTTTATGAGGAAGGTCTGGATTATAGGTCTATTAATGTTTATAGATCTGCTATTTCGGCAGGCCATGAACTAATTAACTATTCTCCTATTGGCCAACATATTTCTGTCTCCAGACTTATGAAATCTATAAAGATTAAGAGACCTCCTTCAGCTAGGTATTCCTCTTTTTGTTAATGTTTTCTCTTTTTCAATCTTGGCCTTTAAATGAATCTCTTTCACTTAAACAACTTACCTGTAAACTTTCTTCTCTTCTTTGTCTTTTATCTTGCAGAAGAGTTTCCGATGTCAAGGCTATAGATTTTTCTTCTAAAATGTTTTCACCTCAAGGTGTAATTTTTAATATTTCTAGAAGAACTAAGTCTATGACTTCTTCTATATTCTATCCTTATTTTTCTGATCATCCTTCCTTATGTGTTGTACTTTGTCTCAAAGAATATGAGAAACGTACGTCCTCCTTTCGAACCTCCTCTTCTAATCAACTTTTGATTTCTTTTTCTCCTCCTCATCTTCCTGTTTCTTCTACTTCTATTAGTAGGTGGATTAAATGGGTCATGAATGAAGCGGGAATAGATAAATCTTTCACTTCTCATTCTATAAGAGGTGCGGCTGCTTCTAAAGCTTTTTGTAAATCAGCATCTCTTCAAGAAATTCTTAACGCTGCAGATTGGTCTTCTGACTCTGTATTTAGACAATTTTATTTTAAACCAATAAATTCTTTACCTTAATGTTTATTAGATTAATGTTTATTTTGTTGCTTTAAACTTGCAAAATATAAGTCTCTGTCCTTGTAATAAAATTCTGATTATCCTAGCTTTGTGAAGGTATAATCTAGATTTTATTAAAGAGACAGAGACGATTATTTTCCCTCCCTAAACCTGTACCCTATTTATGTTTTATTATTATTTACTGTTATTGTATTTTTCAGCTCCAGGCCCTTTCTCATCCGGATTTTGAATTTCAGAACTCTTCAAAAAAGGCTATACAACTACAGAACTTATCAGATGTTCTACCTTCCACCTCTTCAAGATCCTTCCTTCGAGTCAAGTTTCTTCAAATGGACTATGTTTCAAGTTTTTTAGTTATTTTTTCTGGTTCCTGTTTGTTTTCTTCTTTTTTTGTTTTTGGATTTATTTCCGAAAATTCCACACTTTCCTTTTCAAGCACCAAAGATCAAAGAGGCAGTTGGGATTGTGTGTGGACTATTTATAACATATGGAACTTTGCTGATTGGTCTGTTTTGAATATCAACTTTCAATGCTGCTTTTCATTGGTCATTGTTTTTATATCCATTCTTTCTATGTTATATGTTTAAATGTATTATGTTACTTTAAATGGATGTTGAGTAGTAAAGGAAAAGGCTTATGCAAAATAATCGTCTCTGTCTCTTTAATAAAATCTAGATTATACCTTCACAAAGCTAGGATAATCAGAATTGTAGCCTGAGCGCCTCAACTAGAAGTGTTATAGAATTTAACTCTTGGTTAGAGTGGTGGTACAGGGAGAGAAGATATGGTTTTGTTAGCCATCAAAGCCCTGTTTGGCTTGATAATAGCTTGTATAAGAAGGATGGTTTGCATCTGGATAATAAAGGATTGATGGAATATATACCTAGCGCCTGAGTAATCCTATATGCTCCGGCTGTCTTGACCTCTAGCTGTCAATAAGGAACTCTAAGAATATATGGATTGTAGCCTGAGCGCCTCAACTAGAAGTTGGCTAGGATGTGAATAGGTAGTACACGTGTATTTATTAATGACAATAAATGTTGACAGTTAAAACAATAATTAAAACGAAAGTTTAAAACAATTAATAATATGCAATATGCAAAGGTACCTATGTGGAATATTCAAATAGTATGTTACCATGGATCCATGTTTATCAACATACAAAAAGACTGGTAAGATGTGACAGCAGACAATCTTGATAATAATATGCGCATAAAAGCTATATATACACTATATATATATATATATATATATATATATATATATATATATATATATATATATATAGATATATATATGGAAAAAGTACCACTAAAGAAATTACCACTAAAGCAGTACTACACCACCTTGGTACACAAATGGGGGACTAAGAGCCCAGCGGGGTCTTGGCCGTGGTGTAGTGAGAAGTCACAAATTGTTCCTATCAGTTGAGTGTAATTTGTAATCCCAGGTTCAGTGAAAATATGATGCAGAATTTCCAAGCGTATACTTAGGTAGAGTAGAATATAGTTGTATTATAGATGATCCCTCATTATTGATGGTGTAGGAGAAAAAAATGGGATGTGACTGAAAAAAAAATAGTGCAAAATAGTGAGAGAGAAAAAAAAGGATAATCCTTCAACAAAGGATAAAAATACAAAAATGTAAAAATGTGGAAAAAAAATGATTTTTTTTTTAGCAGAAATTGCCAAACGATGCAATTGATGAAACAAGATGAAAACATGTGTTGAAGTTAGGATAAATACATTCATAGGTGCAATATAAGTCTAAGTGATGAAAGTTAGTAAATGAAAAATTATTCTCAAGGTTCAGTTGGGTGTTGCGAGATTAGTGCAGCTGGGTGCTGCAGGGTTAGTCCTGCGACCACAGGTGGAAATCCAGAGATTTTAGTGAATGTTCTGCTCCTAGCCGGATTTATCTGTGAAAGATCTGCTCCTAGCTGGATTTATCTGTGAAAGATAATCAATATAGTGTAGTATGCTCAAAGTAGATATAGATATAGAAATAAGGCTTACCAGATGCTTGGTCAACGCGTTTCGGCCTCTCACAGGCCTTTTTCAAGACTCCTTGAGGGGTTTGGTTGGGTGGGTGGTGAGTTTTACTGTTGGGGGGTTGTTTGTATTTTTTTTTTACAGATAAAAGAGCTGATTTCTTTGGGGCAATGCCCCGCAAAAGGTCCTTTTAAGGGCTATTGGAAGTTTAGTGTAGGCTAGGGTTTTTTATTTGGGGGGGGGGTTATTTTGATAGGGCTATTAGATTAGGAGTAATTCTTTTTTATTTTTTTATAATTTCGTTTTTATTTTTGTGTAATTTAGTGTATTTTTTTTCTGTAATTTAGATAAATTTATTTCATTTTATTGTAATGTTAGGTTTTAGTGTAGGGGTTAATAACGGTAATGTAAGTGGCGGCGATGTTAGGGGCAGCAGATTAGGGGTTAATAGTTTTATTTATGTGGCGACGATGTTAAGGGCGGCAGATTAGTGGTTAATAGTTTTATGTAGGTGGCGGCGATGTTCGGGGCAGCAGATTAGGGGTGTTTAGACGTGGGGTTTATGTTAGGGTGTTAGATTTAAAGGTAACTTTTTCTTTCCCCATAGACATCAATGGGGCTGCGTTACGGAGCTTTTGTTTCTGCAATCGCAGGTGTTAGGCTTTTTTTTTGCCGGCTCTCCCCATTGATTTCTATGGGGAAATCGTGCACAAGCTCTTCAAAGCAGTGTTTGTATTTGGGTGAGGTATGGAGTTCAACGCAACCATATCGCCCGCACAAGCCGTGTTTTTTAAAACCTGTAATACCAGCGCTATGAAAGGTGAGTGGTAAAAATAACGTACAAGTAATTAGCGAGCAGCCATAACACAAAACACGTAATATGGCTGTTTATTAGTATCAATTTAAACTAAAGAAGGGGGACAGTGTTAACATACCCATCTGTCCCCCAGAGCATGACAAGACAGTCAACCAAATTTTACATTCTTGTTTATTAAGAAAAAAAATATTACTTTTAGGACTAAGACTTTGAGTAATGTAGGCAGGGGTTGTATTGACCATGCAAAAGGATTTGAGAATTCTAGAAATGTTCTATGTGCAATAAGCACAAATGCTCGCAGTTTAGTAAGTAAATTACCTGCACTTACTGCAATAATGATTCAAGATAAATTGGATTTATTAGCTATAACAGAGTGAGACATGTTACAATGACTCTCACGACTGGGAAACAGTCATACCTGGTTACATCTTGTTTCAAATAAATAGAGTAGGAAAAAAAGGAGGCGGAGTTGCTCTGTACGTGAAAGAAAATATTAAAGTAACTGAAATTGTAGAAAAAAATGACAATGTAGAAAATGTTTGGGTAACTATAGAAACTGAAGGGAAACAGGGGTTTAGAATAGGAGTAGTATATAGACCACTATTACAGGATGAAGCATCAGACAATTTATTAATTGATGAAATAGGCAAAATTGCAATGAAGGGCAATGTTATAGTAGTGGGGGACTTTAATATGCCTGATGTAGACTGGGAAGTACCTGTTGCCAAATCAACTAGAAGTAAATATATTCTGGACTCTTTACAAGGGGAATCTCTTGAGCAACTAGTAAAAGAACCAACACGTAAAGGAACTATATTAGATTTAGTACTTACAAACAGTAATATAGTTTCTGAGGTGTCTGTGGGTGAGAACTCTAGTGATCATGAGTCTGTATGGTTTAATATTCAGGCAAAGGTACTGTGCAACCATAGTAAAACAAAAGTCTTACGGCTAGATTACGAGTTTTGCGTTAGGGTAAAAAAGCAGCATTAAGAGGTCCTAACGCTGCTTTTTTACGCCCGCTGGTATTACGAGTCTTGCAGGTTTAGGGTCAGCGCACACTTTTTTGGCCTTACCGCAAAACGACTTACGTAAACTTCGTAAAGTCTTTTTCCTATGGGACTTCCATAGCGCCGGTATTACGAGTCTGTCCTGGGAGGCCAAAAAGTGAGCGGTACACCCTCTCCTGTCAAGAGTCCTACCGTATTTTAAAGTCAGTAGTTATGAGTTTCATGGTACAACGCCGTATCATAAAACTCATAACTAAAGTGCTAAAAAGTACACTAACACCCATAAACTACCTGTTAACCCCTAAACCGAGGCCCTCCTGCATCGCAAACACTATAATAAAATTTTTAACCCCTAATCTGCCGCTCCGGACACCGCCGCCACCTACATTATATTTATGAACCCCTAATCTGGTGCCACCTACATTATATTTATTAACCCCTAATCTGCTGCCCCCAATGTCGCTGCAACCTACCTACACTTATTAACCGCTAATCTGCCGCCCCCAACGTCGCCGCCACTATAATAAACATATTAACCCCTAAACCTAAGTCTAACCCTAAACCTAACACCCACTAACTTAAATATAATTAAAATAAATCTAAATAAAATTACTATCATTAACTACATTATTCTTATTTAAAACTAAATACTTACCTGTAAAATAAACCCTAAGCTAGCTACAATATAACTAATAGTTACATTGTATCTAGCTTAGGGTTTATTTTTATTTTACAGGCAAGTTTGTATTTATTTTAACTAGGTAGAATAGTTATTAAATAGTTATTAACTATTTAATAACTACCTAGCTAAAATAAATACAAAAGTATCTGTAAAATAAAACCTAACCTAAGTTACACTAACACCTAACACTACACTATAATTAAATACATTAACTACATTAAATACATTAAATACAATTACCTAAATTAAATTAAATTAGCTAAAGTACAAACCCCCCCCACTAAATTACAGAAAATAATAAACAAATTACAGATATTTAAACTAATTACACCTAACCTAATAGCCCTATTCAATAAAAAAAGCCCCCCCCAAAATAAAAAAAACCCTAGCCTAAACTAAACTACCAATAGCCCTTAAAAGAGCCTTTTGCTGGGCAT